>NC_091290.1:156458534-156646034 GCF_032444005.1 Ranitomeya imitator
CACTTTTCCTTCTCTTTCTGAGTTGCCGGCTTGGAACAACCAATACCAAGGAAAATGTATCTCTGTATAATGGTAGACGAATGCCCCATTCACTTCCCTGCAGCCGTCCAGGTGCAGCCAGGTGTCTGCTCTGACCTTATAGGTGACGCCCAGGAGCCTGTGGGTGTTACATAGTGAATACTGCAAAGGATCCTGGGAGTTCCATGTGTATAAAAGGTAGCAATGAGCAGCAATAGGTGTGTATAAAAGGTAGCAACGAGCAGCAATAGGGTGGAGAGTTGTGAGGTCTTGCCTATAACCATGGGAAAGGGTTGTATTGAGCAAAATGTGTATTTTTACTTATTGTCATTTTCTTTTGCTGGGGAAATGACAGCATAAAATAAACCCCTTTGGAGTAGTTTTGCATCTATCAAAGGCTTTTATTAAAAAAAAAAAACAACAAAAAAAAGCCATGCTTCACAATATGCATATTCTTCGTTGATTAGTCCTAAAGTTGAAGATGTGTGTCCCATCAATATCCAATCTATACAAACCCCAAAATGTATAACTTTCCAAAGGTGCCCCAGTGGCTACCAAGGTGTTTTCATAAAGGAACGCTCATCCTGGAGAGCGCCCCTTCCCCTCCTCTAATCGAAAAACCCCTGACTTCATGTCCGACCTCACGAAAGGTATCCTGCGTTTTTTCCCCACAGACTAACATTAGCGACGCATTGCCACACGTCGCCAACCGTCGTGCGACGGTTGCGTCGTGTTGTGGCGGACCGTCGGAACAAAAAAACGCTACATGTAACGTTTTTGTGTGTGTCGTGTCTGCCATTTCCGACCGCGCATGCGCGTCCGGAACTCCGCCCCCGCCTCCCCGCAACTTACAATGGGGCAGCGGATACGTTGGAAAAATGCATCGGCTGCCCCCGTTGTGCTGCGTTGTCACAGGATGCGTCGGTACGTCGGGCCGACGCTAGTGTGAATGTAGCCTTACTGGGGTGCCTTATGGATTTTACTCTTTTCTCTAACAGTCAGTAAGAGGGGACAGGCTAGTCGCTGGGATCACACAACTCTTTCAGCAGTCAGCTGCTCAGAGGTGTTCCAGGGTAATAGTCCTGTGTGTGGTTCTGGTCACCTTCCTTGGTCCTGCTGGTGCCGTGGTGGTAAACGGGGCATTACACACCTCCCTCCTCCTTAGGGCTTAGGCTTCTTTCACACTTGCGTCGTTTGGCATCCGTCGCAATCCGTCATTTTGGGAAAAATCAGACCCTGAAAATGTGTCCGCAGGATGTGTTTTTTTTCCCATAGACTTGTATTAGCGACGTATGGCCACACGTCGCATCCGTCGTGCAATGGATCTGTTGTTTTGGTGGACCGTCGTCACAAAAAAACGTTCAAGGGAACATTTTTTTGTATGTCGCATCCGCCATTTTCTACCGCGTATGAGTGGCCGAAACTCCGCTCCCTCCTCCCCGGACTTCAGAATGGGCAGTGGATGCGTTGAAGAACTGCATCCGCTGCTCACGTCGTGCGCAAATTTCACAACGTACGTCGGTACGTCAGCCCGACGCTTAGGGACCGACCTGTACCAACGCAAGTGTGAAAGAGGCCTTACTGTTACCTTTTGCCCCAAAATTCAGTGCTCCCGCAATCCTTATGTCGGCGTCCTCTGTGATCTTGTGCTATCAGGATGTAGCCTGACTTGCTCAGGGTAGGGGGCGCCATATGTTGTACAAGTATTTCTCCAGACTACAATGCTTACACGTCCATCCATCTGATCCTCTGATTATAGGGAGGTGGACTGGTAGTAGTCACGGTCTTAGATGTTGGTTTCTCATCATCCACCATATGCCCAATTGTGGGCTCTCTGCGCCCATTCTGCTGCACTTCCTCAGCCACACAACACCATTTAATCTTTTGCAGTTTTGTCCTTAATTCTTTTATTCAACCCTTCTGTTTCCTGAATCTGTGCCATTTTCCACATCCAAACATCCACACTCCGGCATGATCGCCTTTTTGTAAAATTGGTTCCACATTCTTCACTGCTTCCTTCCCTTCACTATCATTTATTATTTGTTCAACTGTTTGGATCCCATTGAGGCCCAAGATGCAAACAAAACAAATTTCCCTTGGCCTCAACTTGTTGCTCCGACAGCCCATTTTCTGCAAGTGTCCTCCCGGTGTGCCTTCAACCTTGCCAACAGGCCACACTCCTACAGCAAGTCACAGTAAGCTGTCTAGGTGCAGTGGGAAGGGGCACACAACGCTCTAACCTACTAAACCAGCTCCAGATGTAGTGGGAAGGCTCACTCAGCCCTCTTACCCTCTAGACCAGCTCCAGATGAAGTGGGAAGGCTCACTCAGCCCTCTTACCCTCTAGACCAGCTCCAGATGTAGTTGGAAGGCTCACTCAGCCCTCTTACCCTCTAGACCAGCTCCAGATGTAGTGAGAAGGCTCACTCAGCCCTCACCCTCTAGACCAGCTCCAGATGAAGTGGGAAGGCTTACTCAGCCCTCTTACCCTCTAGACCAGCTCCAGATGTAGTGGGAAGGCTCACTCAGCCCTCTTACCCTCTAGACCAGCTCCAGATGTAGTTGGAAGGCTCACTCAGCCCTCTTACCCTCTAGACCAGCTCCAGATGTAGTGAGAAGGCTCACTCAGCCCTCTTACCCTCTAGACCAGCTCCAGATGAAGTGGGAAGGCTCACTCAGCCCTCTTACCCTCTAGACCAGCTCCAGATGAAGTGGGAAGGCTCACTCAGCCCTCTTACCCTCTAGACCAGCTCCAGATGTAGTGGGAAGGCTCACTCAGCCCTCTTACCCTCTACACCAGCTCCAGATGTAGTGAGAAGGCTCACTCAGCCCTCTTACCCTCTAGACCAGCTCCAGATGTAGTGGGAAGGCTCACTCAGCCCTCTTACCCTCTAGACCAGCTCCAGATGTAGTGGGAAGGCTCACTCAGCCCTCTTACCCTCTACACCAGCTCCAGATGTAGTGAGAAGGCTCACTCAGCCCTCTTACCCTCTACACCAGCTCCAGATGTAGTGAGAAGGCTCACTCAGCCCTCTTACCCTCTAGACCAGCTCCAGATGTAGTGGGAAGGCTCACACAGCTCTCTTACCCTCTAGACCAGCTCCAGATGTAGTGGGAAGGCTCACACAGCTCTCTTACCCTCTAGACCAGCTCCAGATGTAGTGGGAAGGCTCACACAGCTCTCTTACCCTCTAGACCAGCTCCAGATGTAGTGAGAAGGCTCACTCAGCCCTCTTACCCTCTACACCAGCTCCAGATGTAGTGAGAAGGCTCACTCAGCCCTCTTACCCTCTAGACCAGCTCCAGATGTAGTGGGAAGGCTCACTCAGCCCTCTTACCCTCTAGACCAGCTCCAGATGTAGTGGGAAGGCTCACACAGCTCTCTTACCCTCTAGACCAGCTCCAGATATAGTGGGAAGGCTCACTCAGCCCTCTTACCTTCTAGACCAGCTCCAGATGTAGTGGGAAGGCTCACTCAGCCCTCTTACCCTCTAGACCAGCTACGGGTGCAGTGGGAAGGCTCACTCAGCCCTCTTGACCAGCTCCAGATGTAGTGGGAAAGCTCACTCATTCCTCTTACCCTCTAGACTAGCTACGGGTGCAGTGGGAAGGCTCACTCAGCCCTCTTACCCTCTAGATCAGCTCCACTAAACCCAATGGAGCATCTCTGGAGAGACCTGAAAATGGCGTCCACCAACGTTCACCATCCAACCTGATGGAACTGGAGAGGATCTGCAAGGAAGAATGGCCGAAGATCCCCAAATCCAGGGGGGGAAAACTTGTTGCATCATTCCCAAGAAGACTCAAGGTTGTACGAGCTCAAAAGGGGCTGTGAAGGATTACCCCTTCCTCCCACGTCACCAATCCGTGACGTCACTACACAGGCCCAGCTCTCCGGCGCCCCCTTTGTCTCTCAGGTCAGTAAGGGAACTGCACCTAGAGCAAATGGCCGCCGGGGAGACTGCCCTGTTACCCACACTGGGTATTCTAGGATTCGCAATCAGAGTAAAAGGATCAGCCCAAAATTAATTTATGATTTAATTGCCTTAAGGGCGCACTAGATAATTACAAAAAATATACAATCACAATATATCAAGAGTTACAGTCAGAGTACAATATAACAATAATAATACAAGGCTTAAAAGTATAAAGCTGGGGGTCAATTTACCAGGTTGAAGGTCGCTTGTGGAAGCCGGGGGGGCATAGCATTCCGCAGGTCCAAAAACTTAGTTGCCGGGCAGCCCCCAGAAAGCATGTGCTTGCTCCCCCTCTGGCTGGCATACCCTGTTCCTTAAGAAATCATCATAGTCTTCTTCTGTGGAGTGAGAGCCTCCCAGTGACCTCAGCTTCTTCTTATACCTGGCTGAGCCCCCCTGCCTGCAGCTGGGTGGGCTTAGCAATCTCCACCCCCCGGCCTCCCTGCAGATTTATTCCAATTTCTAATAAATGGGATAACCTCCCTCAGGATGATCGGATCAGCACACGGGCAGTACCAGCGCCTGTGGTTTGTTCTGCCGGTCGTACTGGGATCAAACCTGGACCCATTCGGTCCCTGTGGGAGGCTGATCTCTATATCTCGGGTTTCATGCCTCCCACCGCCACGGGAGTCGCACTGTTAGATGCACAATTTCTTTAGGGCAAGGAGAATATTTTTTAGGAGCCTGTACCTTGGACGATGCGTCCATAATTCACAATTCCATGTTGGAGACGGTTCGGCTGGGCTGCCATAATAGATGTGTATCCAGTGGCCACTTGGCATGCGTGTTTTAATTAAGCCCCCAAGCATTTCCAAGCCCCCTGGTGGCGTGGTTTCCTCATGGGGCTTTGAACTACCGTCTACAGTTTACACTGAGCTCAGCCCGTTAGCATACTAATAGGAACTTTATTCATTAGCAAAGGTGGGGGCCAGGAGCACTCCTGTGACCAGGAGACAAAATGGAGTCACGCCAATCTGATAGCATGCCTGTTCCAAGATGGCGGCTGCTCCCTCATCACACCTCCCTGCTTTAGAGGGCGCTAGGGGGCATCACATTCCTGTGTTCCCCCATGCGCCCTTCCACACCTTCTCCTGGCCGGGGCAACCCATCAGCATTACTAGGGTCTCGGCCTCTCTCTCCCTGAGCCTGTCCCTGCCTCCTCCTCTCTGAGGCTGACTCTGTCCCTCCTCTCTCTCTCTCTGAGGCTGTCTCTGCCTCTCCCCTCTTTCTGAGGCTGTCTCTGCCTCCTCCCCGGTCTCTCTCTGAGGCTGTCTCTGCCCCCTCCTCCTTCTCTCTCCGAGGCTGTCCCTGCCTCCTCCTTTCTCTCTCTGAGGCTGTCTCTGCCCCCTCCTCCTTCTTTCTCTGAGGCTGTCTCTGCCCCCTCCTCTCTCTCTCTGAGGCTGCCTCCGCCTCCTCCGCTGTCTCTCTCTGAGGCTGTCTCGGCCTCCTCCTCTCTCTCTCTGAGGCTGTCCCTGCCTCCCCCTCTGTCTCTCTCCGAGGCTGTTTCTGCCTCCTCCTTCTTTCTCTGAGGCTGACTCTGCCCCCTCCTCTCTCTCTCTGAGGCTGTCTCTGCCCCCTCCTTCTCTCTCTGAGGCTGTCCCTGCCTCCTCCTTTCTCTCTCTGAGGCTGTCTCTGCCCCCTCCTCCTTCTTTCTCTGAGGCTGTCTCTGCCCCCTCCTCTCTCTGAGGCTGCCTCCGCCTCCTCCGCTGTCTCTCTCTGAGGCTGTCTCGGCCTCCTCCTCTCTCTCTCTGAGGCTGTCCCTGCCTCCCCCTCTGTCTCTCTCCGAGGCTGTTTCTGCCTCCTCCTTCTTTCTCTGAGGCTGACTCTGCCCCCTCCTCTCTCTCTCTGAGGCTGTCTCTGCCCCCTCCTCCTTCTCTCTCTGAGGCTGTCCCTGCCTCCTCCTTTCTCTCTCTGAGGCTGTCTCCTCTCTCTCTCTGAGGCTGTCTCTGCCTCCTCCCCTCTCTTCCTGAGGCTGTCTCCGCCTCCTCCTCTTTCTCTCTCTGAGGCTGTCTCTGCCTCATCCTTTCTCTCTCTGAGGCTGTCTCTGCCCCCTCCTCCTTCTCTCTCTGAGGCTGTCCCTGCCTCCTCCTTTCTCTCTCTGAGGCTGTCTCCTCCCCTGTCTCTCTCTGAGGCTGTCTCTGCCTCATCCTTTCTCTCTCTGAGGCTGTCTCTGCCCCCTCCTCCTCTCTCTGAGGCTGTCTCTGCCTCCTCCTCTCTCTCTCTGAGGCTGTCTCTGCCCCCTCCTCCTCTCACTGAGGCCGTCTCTGCCCCCTCCTCTCTCTTCCTGAGGCTGTCTCCGCCTTCTCCTCTGTCTCTCTCTGAGGCTGTCTCTGCCCCCTCCTCTCTCTCTCTGAGGCCGTCTCTGCCCCCTCCTCCTCTGTCTCTCTCTGAGGCTGTCTCTGCCCCCTCCTCCTTCTCTCTCTGAGGCTGTCTCTGCCGCTCCTCCTTATCTCTCTCTGAGGCTGTCTCTGCCCCCTCCCATCTCTCTCTGAGGCTGTCTCTGCCCCCTCCCATCTCTCTCTGAGGCTGTCTCTGCCCCCTCCCATCTCTCTCTGAGGCTGTCTCTGCCCCCTCCCATCTCTCTCTGAGGCTGTCTCTGCCCCCTCCCATCTCTCTCTGAGGCTGTCTCTGCCCCCTCCTCCTTCTCTCTCTGAGGCCGTCTCTGCCTCCTCCCCTCTCTTCCTGAGGCTGTCTCCGCCTTCTCCTCTGTCTCTCTCTGAGGCCGTCTCCGCCCCCTCCTCTCTCTCTCTGAGGCTGTCTCTGCCCCCTCCTCCCTCTCTCTCTGAGGCTGTCTCTGCCCCCTCCCCTCTCTCTCTGAGGCTGTCTCTGCCCCCTCCTCCTTCGTTCTCTGAGGCTGTCTCTGCCCCCTCCTCTCTCTCTCTGAGGCTGCCTCTAACTGTCGGTCCCTGGGCCACGCCTCCGGTGAACCCTGCTGGACCGTTACCCGGTACAGCCGTCCCTGGTCCCAGACCACCCGCTCGCGGTCTGACTCCCCGGGAGGCTGTGCCGCCTGCTCCTTAAGAGCTTTCAGGCTAGCATCAGCTTCCAACGCTTCCTGAAATCCCTGACTCGATGTGGCGAGAATGGACAACACCGCCACATCCACCGTCAGCTCCCCGGGATCTGTCTCCTGGCCGCTGTCTGACTTGGCAGCCACTTGGTCAGAGAGGGGGAAGCCGTCGGACCTCTGCAAGGCTCCTTGGGCTCCGGCGCTCCCACTCCTGGTGACAGCGGCCACGACCACTGTGCCCATGGGTAGCGCCTGCTTCCCCCCCGCTCCTGACCAAGTCGCCGGGTCAGGCAGACTTCCCTGCCCTCCTGACATCCCGGGTGTGGGGAACTCCTGCCCTGGGGTCTTACCTGGTGGCTCCTCTCCCGGGACGCCTCCTCCCCCCATGGCCTGTTCCTCTTCCTGCAGGGGCCCTAGACTCAGCAGGCTGGATTCACTTAGGGGCCCTACACTGCCAGTAGCAGCCCCTCCCTCCACCTCTGAGCTCTCCCCTACAGTCTCCTCACCTGTCCTCACTGTGAGCCCTGTGTGTGTGGTGTCAGTGTATGGAGTACCCTCAGGTTTCACTCCCTCCCCCACTGTTGGAGGCACATTCAACACATCAACATTCACAGTAGAGACATGACATTCTTGGGGAGCCGAACTTGGGGGTTCAGTGGCCACATACTGAGACACTAGCCGCCCCAAATCGGTCCCAAGTAATACATTAGCAGGAATATTCGACGTTACTCCCACCTCCCGCATTCCCCTCCCGGCACCCCAGTCCAAAAACACCTTTGCGACAGGCAGCGCCGGTTCCACGCCTCCAATTCCGGAGACGGACAGGGTTCTCCCTGGCACCAAGTCTTGAGGGGACACCACCTCAGGACGTACCAGGGTTCGTTCAGCGCCTGTGTCCCGCAGTCCCATGACCGCTGAGCGGCCGATAGTGACGGGTTGGTAATTGTCCAGGGACCTCCCACCACCCCCTCCCACACATAAAACAGTGGACGGTTTCGGAGACATGGATGGGGCCTTAAGACGCTGGGGACACGCGGTCTTGAAGTGTCCCAGCTGGTTGCAGTGATGACAACGTCTGGGTTCTGCACCTGGCCTGGAGAGGGCAGCAGGGGGGAAAGGGGGGTACGCCCCTTGCACTCTGGAGGCTGGGGAAACAGGGGCAGGATTGGGCTTACCCCCTCTCCAGGTGCTGCTGGCAGGCTTCTTCGGCTCAGGCGCCCTGTTATTGGCATACTCATCTGCCAGGGCGGCTGTAGCAGAAGCCCCCTTCGGTTTCCGGTCACGGAGGAACTGCTGGAGGTCCTCTGGGCAGTTCCACAAGAACTGCTCCATGACGAACAGTTCCTGGACCTCCAGGCGGGTGGCGAGCGCTAGACCCGAGGTCCAGTGCTCTGCAGCTCTCAGCAACGCCCGCATGTGGTCGGTCCAGGTGTCCTTTGGGCCCCGCTGCAGGCTCCGGAACTTCTTGCGGTAAGACTCTGGGGTGAGGTTGTAGTGCTGGATCAGGGCCCGCTTGATGCTGCTGTAGTCCTGCTCCACCCGGCAGGTAAGTCCCCCAAAACTTCCAGGGACTTACCCCTCAAACGGGGGGTCAGGTATCTTGCCCACTGATCCGGGGCCAGATGGTGTTGAAGGCAGGTCCTTTCAAAGGCTAGCAAGAAGGAATCCAGGTCTCCATCCTTCTCAAGCAGAGGGAAGTCCTCGGCCCGGACTTTGGAAGCCCTGGACTCTGGTGGTGCTGGGGCGTCCAGCAGGAGCCCGCGTTGAGCCATCTCCAGTCGGTGCTGGCGCTCCGCTGCCTGCTCAGCAGCTCTCTCTGCCCGCTCCTCTGCTTCACGGCGTTCTGCCCGCTCCTCTGCTTCACGGCGTTCTGCCCGCTCCTCTGCTTCACGGCGTTCTGCCCGCTCCTCTGCTTCACGGCGTTCTGCACGCTCAGCCTCCGCTGCTTTCTCTGCAGCTGCCATGAGTCTCATATAGGCGTCTTCATTACCCGCCTCGAGACGTGCCACTGCCGCTGCAACAGGGGCCGCTGATGTGGACAGGCTGGGGCGGGTAGGTGGTGGGTAGTCCCTTGCCGGACTAAGCACGGGTGGCTGGCTCCTTGGGGAGTCTGGGCTGAGCTCCCCCTCGCCTGGAACAGTACCGTCCACCACCACCTCCTCATAGACCATAGCACTGGCCTGCGCCCTCACTGCACTCCTGGTGCCATCCGCCATCTTTGGAACCTCTGGTTACTGACACAGCTGTAACCTCGACCTTGCACACAACTTATTATATCTACACTCTGACCGTCTAGTGCTGGGCTGACCTTAAGACCCCAGCAGCGAAAGATACCGCTGGTAGTCTCTAGTGTCTGGGACTAGGGGTCCCACGCACACTATTACTCTGATCCCACCGCTGCCACCACTGTGAAGGATTACCCCTTCCTCCCACGTCACCTATCCGTGACGTCACTACACAGGCCCAGCTCTCCGGCGCCCCCTTTGTCTCTCAGGTCAGTAAAGGAACTGCACCTAGAGCAAATGGCCGCCGGGGAGACTGCCCTGTTACCCACACTGGGTATTCTAAGATTCGCAATCAGAGTAAAAGGATCAGCCCAAAATTAATTTATGATTTAATTGCCTTAAGGGCGCACTAGATAATTACAAGCAATATACAATCACAATATATCAAGAGTTACAGTCAGAGTACAATATAACAACAATAATACAAGGCTTAAAGGTATAAAGCTGGAGGTCAATTTACCAGGTTGAAGGTCGCTTGTGGAAGCCGGGGGGCATAGCATTCCGCAGGTCCAAATCTTAGTTGCCGGGCAGCCCCCAGAAAGTATGTGCTTGCTCCCCCCTCTGGCTGGCATACCCTGTTCCTTAAGATATCATCATCGTCTTCTTCTGTGGAGTGAGACCCTCCCAGTGACCTCAGCTTCTTCTTATACCTGGCTGAGCCCCCTGCCTGCAGCTGGGTGGGCTTAGCAATCTCCACCCCCTCTGCCTCCCTGCAGATTTATTCCAATATCTAATAAATGGGATAACTTCCCTCACGATGATCGGATCAGCACACGGGCAGTACCAGCGCCTGTGGTTTGTTCTGCCGGTCGTACTGGGATCAAACCTGGACCCATTCGGTCCCTGTGGGAGGCTGATCTCTATATCTCGGGTTTCATGCCTCCCACCGCCACGGGAGTCACACTGTTGGATGCACAATTTCTTTAGGGCAAGGAGAATATTTTTTAGGAGCCGGTACCTCGGACGATGCGTCCATAATTCACAATTCCATGTTGGAGACGGTTTGGCTGGGCTGCCATAATAGATGTGTATCCAGTGGCCACTTGGCATGCGTGTTTTAATTAAGCCCCCAAGCATTTCCAAGCCCCCTGGTGGCGTGGTTTCCTCATGGGGCTTTGAAATACCGTCTACAGTTTACACTGAGCTCAGCCCGTTAGCATACTAATAGGAACTTTATTCATTAGCAAAGGTGGGGGCCAGGAGCACTCCTGTGTCCAGGAGACAAAATGGAGTCACGCCAATCTGATAGCATGCCTGTTCCAAGATGGCGGCTGCTCCCTCATCACAGGGGCTTCTACCCAATACTGAGAAAAGGAGCTGAAGACTTATGACCATATGATATTTCAACTTTTCTTTTTTAATAAATTTGCAAAAATGTCTACATTTCTGTTTTTTTTCAATGAAGATGGGGTGCAGAGTGGACATTAATGAGGAAAAATGAACTTTATAGAATTTACCAAATGGCTGCAATGAAACAGAGTGAAACATCTAAAGGGGTGTGAATACTTTCCGTCCTCGCTGTATATGAAATGAGTAGTCATCAGATCCAGACAGCTATATACCCCAGAGTTTGCAGTGGACCTTTCAGGGTGGTTGGTCATTGTGGAGTTTGGATAGTGCCTCCTTTTCTATACCTGCCGTGGTATTTTCGCCCAGTGTTTGCCTTGGTCTTCTATGGCCGTGGTCCTGTAATTGTCCCAGCATAGAGCCGCACACCTCACGTGACACTTACTGGACTCTTCTTTGCAGCTTGTTCAGGGGTCTGCAGCCAGCAGCCGCCTCCATCCTCCCAGCATGTTTAACCTGAGACCCTTTCACCTGCAGATCTACCGCCGCTGCTGGCTGGTGCTTCGGAAATCCTCCAGTAAAGGACCCTGGAGACTGGAAAAGTATCCCGACGAGAGGTCAGTCCTCCTGCGCATGTCGCCTAAGGTGAGGGAGAGATTTCTGCTGAGAGCTTGACATTTCTTCCACCATGCAGTAAGGCCCGGCTCAGGGTGAGGAGTATTCTGAGATTTGTTAAACACTGGTCCACCTTTTGTCTGTAGCCCAGAGTGGCGGCCCTATACAGCGGCATACATACCATGTTTGTGCATTGTGTGGCAGACTTTATTCAGACATGACCCCGCTCTGTCGCTCTGTTCGCAGGTAATGGAGATCAGTAATGTGAAATGTATTATGCGACTTCCAAAGGAAACGAAAAAACAAGCTGTGGCCATTATCTTCTGCGATGACTTAGCCCGCACGTTTACCTGTGATTCAGGTGAATGCTACAGGAAAAGCCTTTCTATCAAGAGTTGTGGTCCGTGTCCTCCAGGATACATACTGAGGGTCTGTTCTGTATTATAGAGCTGGAAGCTGAGGAGTGGTACAAGGCGCTGTCCATGGGCTGTCCAGGCACAAACCTAAACGAATGTCACCTGGGAGAACCAGACCTGCTGACGCCAGGAGTCCAGAGCGAACAGACAGGTGAGGGAGCGGGCAGGAGGTGCAGTGGGGTAGCTCATGTCATCCACCGCTCCTCTATTGGTGATCTCTGGGGAGGGAGCGGGCAGGAGGTGCAGTGGGGTAGCTCATGTCATCCACCTCTCCTCTATAGGTGATCTCTGGGGAGGGAGCGGGCAGGAGGTGCTGTGGGGTAGCTCATGTCATCCACCGCTCCTCTATAGGTGATCTCTGGGGAGGGAGCGGGCAGGAGGTGCAGTGGGGTAGCTCATGTCATCCACCTCTCCTCTATAGGTGATCTCTGGGGAGGGAGCGGGCAGGAGGTGCTGTGGGGTAGCTCATGTCATCCACCGCTCCTCTATAGGTGATCTCTGGGGAGGGAGCGGGCAGGAGGTGCTGTGGGGTAGATCATGTCATCCACCACTCCTCTATAGGTGATCTCTGGGGAGGGAGCGGGCAGGAGGTGCTGTGTGGTAGCTCATGTCATCCACCGCTCCTCTATAGGTGATCTCTGGGGAGGGAGCGGGCAGGAGGTGCTGTGTGGTAGATCATGTCATCCACCGCTCCTCTATAGGTGATCTCTGGGGAAGGAGCGGGCAGGAGGTGCTGTGGGGTAGATCATGTCATCCACCGCTCCTCTATATGTGATCTCTGGGGAGGGAGCGGGCAGGAGGTGCTGTGTGGTAGATCATGTCATCCACCGCTCCTCTATAGGTGATCTCTGGGGAGGGAGCGGGCAGGAGGTGCTGAGTGGTAGCTCATGTAATCCACCGCTCCTCTATAGGTGATCTCTGGGGAGGGAGCGGGCAGGAGGTGCTGTGTGGTAGCTCATGTCATCCACCGCTCCTCTATAGGTGATCTCTGGGGAAGGAGCGGGCAGGAGGTGCTGTGGGGTAGATCATGTCATCCACCGCTCCTCTATATGTGATCTCTGGGGAGGGAGCGGGCAGGAGGTGCTGTGTGGTAGATCATGTCATCCACCGCTCCTCTATAGGTGATCTCTGGGGAGGGAGCGGGCAGGAGGTGCTGAGTGGTAGCTCATGTAATCCACCGCTCCTCTATAGGTGATCTCTGGGGAGGGAGCGGGCAGGAGGTGCTGTGTGGTAGCTCATGTCATCCACCGCTCCTCTATAGGTGATCTCTGGGGAGGGAGCGGGCAGGAGGTGCAGTGGGGTAGCTCATGTCATCCACCGCTCCTCTATAGGTGATCTCTGGGGTGGGAGCGGGCAGGAGGTGCTGTGTTGTAGCTCATGTCATCCACCGCTCCTCTATAGGTAATCTCTGGGGTGGGAGCGGGCAGGAGGTGCTGTGGGGTAGCTCATGTCATCCACCGCTCCTCTATAGGTGATCTCTGGGGAGGGAGCGGGCAGGAGGTGCAGCTCATGTCATCCACCGCTCCTCTATAGGTGATCTCTGGGGAGGGAGCGGGCAGGAGATGCTGTGGGGTAGCTCATGTCATCCACCGCTCCTCTATAGGTGATCTCTGGGGAGGGAGCGGGCAGGAGGTGCTGTGGGGTAGATCATGTCATCCACCGCTCCTCTATAGGTGATCTCTGGAGAGGGAGCAGGCAGGGGGTGCTGTGGGGTAGCTCATGTCATCCACCTCTCCTCTATAGGTGATCTCTGGGGTGGGAGAGGGCAGGGAGTGCTGTGTGGTAGCTTATGTTATCCACCGCTCCTCTATAGGTGATCTCTGGGGAGGGAGCGGGCAGGAGGTGCTGTGGGGTAGCTCATGTCATCCACCGCTCCTCTATAGGTGATCTCTGGACAGGGAGCGGGCAGGAGGTGCTGTGTGGTAGCTCATGTCATCCACCGCTCCTCTATAGGTGATCTCTGGAGAGGGAGCGGGCAGGAGGTGCAGTGAGGTAGCTCATGTCATCCACCGCTCCTCTATAGGTGATCTCTGGGGTGGAAGCGGGCAGGAGGTGCAGTGGGGTAGCTCATGTCATCCACCACTCCTCTATAGGTGATCTCTGGGGAGGGAGCGGGCAGGGAGTGCAGTGTGGTAGCTCATGTCATCCACCGCTCCTCTATAGGTGATCTCTGGGGAAGGATCGGGCAGGAGGTGCAGTGGGGTAGCTCATGTCATCCACCGCTCCTCTATAGGTGATCTCTGGGGAGGGAGCGGGCAGGAGGTGCAGTGGGGTAGCTCATGTCATCCACCGCTCCTCTATAGGTGATCTCTGGGGAGGCAGCGGGCAGGAGGTGCAGTGTGGTAGCTTATGTCATCCACCGCTCCTCTATAGGTGATCTCTGGGGAAGGATCGGGCAGGAGGTGCAGTGGGGTAGCTCATGTCATCCACCACTCCTCTATAGGTGATCTCTGGGGAGGGAGCGGGCAGGGAGTGCTGTGTGGTAGCTCATGTCATCCACCGCTCCTCTATAGGTGATCTCTGGGGAGGGAGCGGGCAGGGAGTGCAGTGTGGTAGCTCATGTCATCCACCGCTCCTCTATAGGTGATCTCTGGGGAGGGAGCGGGCAGGAGGTGCAGTGGGGTAGCTCATGTCATCCACCGCTCCTCTATAGGTGATCTCTGGGGAGGCAGCGGGCAGGAGGTGCAGTGTGGTAGCTTATGTCATCCACCGCTCCTGTATAGGTGATCTCTGGGGAGGCAGCGGGCAGGAGGTGCAGTGTGGTAGCTTATGTTATCCACCTCTCTATAGGTGATCTCTTGGGAGGGAGCGGGCAGGAGGTGCAGTGTGGTAGCTCATGTCATCCACCGCTCCTCTATAGGTGATCTCTGGGGTGGGAGCGGGCAGGAGGTGCAGTGTGGTAGCTCATGTCATCCACCGCTCCTGTATAGGTGATCTCTGGGGAGGGAGCGGGCAGGAGGTGCAGTGGGGTAGCTCATGTCATCCACCGCTCCTCTATAGATGATCTCTGGGGAGGGAGCGGGCAGGAGGTGCAGTGGGGTAGCTCATGTCATCCACTGCTCCTCTATAGGTGATCTCTGGGGAGGGAGCGGGCAGGAGGTGCAGTGGGGTAGCTCATGTCATCCACCGCTCCTCTATAGGTGATCTCTGGGGTGGGAGCGGGAAGGGAGTGCTGTGTGGTAGCTCATGTCATCCACCGCTCCTCTATAGGTGATCTCTGGGGAGGGAGCGGGCAGGAGGTGCAGTGGGGTAGCTCATGTCATCCACCGCTCCACTATAGGTGATCTCTGGGGTGGAAGCGGGCAGGAGGTGCAGTGGGGTAGCTCATGTCATCCACCACTCCTCTATAGGTGATCTCTGGGGAGGGAGCGGGCAGGGAGTGCAGTGTGGTAGCTCATGTCATCCACCGCTCCTCTATAGGTGATCTCTGGGGAAGGATCGGGCAGGAGGTGCAGTGGGGTAGCTCATGTCATCCACCGCTCCTCTATAGGTGATCTCTGGGGAGGGAGCGGGCAGGAGGTGCAGTGGGGTAGCTCATGTCATCCACCGCTCCTCTATAGGTGATCTCTGGGGAGGCAGCGGGCAGGAGGTGCAGTGTGGTAGCTTATGTCATCCACCGCTCCTGTATAGGTGATCTCTGGGGAGGGAGCGGGCAGGAGGTGCAGTGTGGTAGCTCATGTCATCCACCGCTCCTCTATAGGTGATCTCTGGAGAGGGAGCGGGCAGGAGGTGCAGTGTGGTAGCTCATGTCATCCACCGCTCCTCTATAGGTGATCTCTGGAGAGGGAGCGGGCAGGAGGTGCTGTGTGGTAGCTCATGTCATCCACCGCTCCTCTATAGGTGATCTCTGGAGGGAGCGGGCAGGAGGTGCAGTGGGGTAGCTCATGTCATCCACCTCTCCTCTATAGGTGATCTCTGGGGAGGGAGCGGGCAGGGAGTGCTGTGTGGTAGCTCATGTCATCCACCGCTCCTCTATAGATGATCTCTGGGGAGGGAGCGGGCAGGAGGTGCTGTAGGGTAGCTCATGTCATCCACCGCTCCTCTATAGAGGGTGGGTGTGTGAAACACATAAATTCAAAAGTCAACATATAGATAACAGTCTATTCTTACTGAAATTAGACTTGTGGTTAATTACAATAGAGTGGTTACAACCTCTGGCGATTTCTGTCCTGTGTGGATTGTATGTTACCGACTTCTGGGGAGAATTTCATGTCAATAGGAGCTTTACCAAGAATATTGCTGACGTGTCCAAAAGTTATTTCCCAGCTGGTCCTAGACTGTTGACCGCTGGCCGCAGATTGCTGACTGCAAATCGCTAGCCATAGACTGCTAACTGCTCACCCTTTTCTACTTCTCAGAACGCTTCAATGTCTTTTTGTTGCCGTCATCAAATCTGGACGTGTATGGAGAGTGCAAGATGCAAATCACAGAAGAGAACCTCTACCTCTGGGATCCCCACACTCCCCGCAGCAAGCTGCTGTCCTGGCCGCTCTGCGCCCTGAGAAGATATGGGAGTGACGCTTCACGCTTCACATTTGAGGCTGAACGGTAAGGAAAGATGCATGGCTGTACATAGGAATTCCCGCCCCCCACAGCTTGCAGATAGAGCAGTTTCTGACACCTGTGGCCTGCAGTGGAAGAGTTCCCGACCCCATCGCCTACAGATCGAGGAGAACCTGGCCTCCCAGCACCCGTGGCTTGCAGATAGAAGAGTTCCCAAACCCTGTGGCCTCCAGCTAGAGGAGCTTCCTGGCCACCGAGGCCTGCAGCAGATAGAGGGGTTCCCATCCCCCGTGGCCTGCAGCAGGCTGCAGGTAGAGGAGATCCTGGCCCGCACGGCCTGCAGATAGAGGAGTTCCCGATCCTCGTGGCCTGCAGCAGGCTGCACATAGAAAAGTTTCTGGCCCCGTCACTTGCAGCAGACTGCATATAGATGAGCTCCCAGCACCCACGACCCATAGATAGCGTTCCCGGGCTCCACAGCCTGCAGCAGAGGAGTTCCTGACCCCCATGGGGAGCAGATACAGGAGTTCCCGACCCCCAGGGAGTGCAGATAGAGTTCTCGGCCCCCGCAGCCTGCAATAGTGGAGTTCCCTGACCCCAGGGAGTGCAGATAGAGTTCTCGTGCCCCACAGCCTGCAGCAGAGGAGTTCCCGACCCCCATGGGGAGCAGATAGAGGAGTTCCCGACCCAAAGGGGGAACAATTAGAGGAGTTCCTGACCCCCAGGGAGTGCAGATAGAGTTCTCGGCCCCCACAGCCTGCAATAGTGGAGTTCCCTGACCCCAGGGAGTGCAGCCTGCAGCAGAGGAGTTCCCGACCCCCATGGGGAGCAGATAGAGGAGTTCCTGACCCCAGGGAGTGCAGAAAGAGTTCTCGGCCCCCCGCAGCCTGCAATAGTGGAGTTCCCCGACCCCCATGGGAAACATATAGAGGAGTTCCTGACCCCAGGGAGTGCAGATAGAGTTCTCGGCCCCCGCAGCCTGCAATAGTGGAGTTCCCCGACCCCCATGGGGAACATATAGAGGAGTTCCTGACCCCAGGGAGTGCAGATAGAGTTCTCGGCCCCCGCAGCCTGCAATAGTGGAGTTCCCCGACCCCCATGGGGAGCAGATAGAGGAGTTCCCGACCCAAAGGGGGAACAATTAGAGGAGTTCCTGACCCCCAGGGAGTGCAGATTGAGTTCCCGGGCTCCGTACCCTGCAGCAGAGGAGTTACGGACCCCAAGTCCTTCAGCAGAGGAGTTCCCGAACCCTATGGGGTGGAGATAGAGGCGTTCTCGGCCCCCGCAGCCTGCTGCAGATAGAGAAGTTCCTGTAGTGTTTTCATTTTTTCCTTGAGCCATGACGTTTTTATTTTCCCGTCGACATACGGGTGTGAGGACTTTTTTGCAGGATGAGTTGCACTTTTGGATGATACCAGCCATTGTATCACATTGTTTTTTGGCTTTCTCCTTTACTATGTGTACCCTGTACAGTAAAAATGAGCGGCGCTATGATGCTCCAGGTCATTGCGATTACGCTGATGCCATTTTTGGGTTGACTCTGTGTTTTGATCATTTATATTTACAAGCAAAGTTGCTGCGGCTGAAAAACGTAATTCTGGCACTTAGATTTAGTTTTTCTTATTACACCATTTACCAATCTGGTTAATTAATGTTATGTGGTGAAATATATATATGTAATATATGCAGTGGACTATGTATAGATTTATTGTGTCACTGGCAATAATGTAACATCGGTCTTGAAAAGCTGCAGGTTGCACCCAGGTGTTAATATGTACTTTCCTGTAGACTCTGTCCCCACTCTCAACAGGGGGTCCTGCTGGAAGCTAAGAAGATAGATAAGATTTGGCACCTCCTAGCTCTTGGAAGAGAGATGTTAATTACAGCCTGATAGTATTTCTGTGAGAGCTGTTACACAAAGGATCAAGAGAAAATAATATATTCATTGGGGGAGGGGGGGCGCAGCCGTGGTCCAATCAAAAACAAGCATTTATGATATTAACCTCAGGGGCTGGTCTAGAAACCTGACCTTCAGACCAAACTATAAAGTAGACCTGATACCTAAAAAACGTTCACATAATCGGGGCGGCCGAGCTGGTGTGATCCAATCTACATTCATCCTACCCTCAGGAAGCAGAAGCAGACTACCAAATTAGATGATTTCTGTAAGATTTCTCCTGTTATTTTATACTGTTTTGCATAAGTTGTATGTCTTTTTATTATCATATTTTTATACCTTTTTCTTATTGTAAGCATTGAACCTTTTTCGTATTAAAGTATGAAACTTTAACAAGTTGAACCTTGAATGTTCTAAAAGAATCCATAGCTTAAGGTGTGTGAGCCTTATGACTGATAGACATATTTTTATTAGTATTATTATTAGTCCGGGACTCATCGCCCGTGTATTCGATGAGTGGTGGCTGCGCGTATGAGCGGATGTGGGGCCTGGGTCGGTGTGTGATTTATGCTCCCATTACAGCATAGGACAGAGGTTGAATGCTGGACTGAGAGTGGAGAGATAGATTAACCAACCCCAATTCACGTGTGAGAGCAGGCATGTGACAAATTAGTGACACCATGGAGAAGGGATCCGTGACAATTGGTGGCGAGCGGTGGGGTAGAATTATTTCTATTAGCGCATTAGTGCATGGTTTAAGCCATTATTCCCTGTACTAAAGAATTGGTATCCTTGCGAGGAGTGCACCAGTTCTCCAAGGTTCAACTCAGTGCTTACTTAGACATACTTGCAAACAGTTTCCCCTCCCCATTTTTCTTTTCTTTTACTTGGCAAAGGCTGTTCATCGATATGGCAGCCCAGTACAAGAAGCAGAGCAAGGAAGCTCTGACCGACCTCTGTGAGCAGAGAGGAATAGAGGCGGCCGACAGATCCGAGCAAGACATAGAGCTAAGTCCTGAAACATCTGGCCAAGGAGAGTTCATCTCAGAGAGACCCAGCAATGCCAGCTCTTGCACCAGAGATGCATGATGGAAATGCCAGTGCTGAGGAGCCTATGGACTGTACATTACTAATGGACTTACAATGGCTGGGAACAAGTGATCCCGATTTGCACATGCAGCTAATTCTACAGTACCGACAGGCTGAGAGAGAGTTTGCAGAATGCCGGGACCGGGAGGAGAGAGAGGCTGCAGAACGCCGGGGGACAGCTTTCCAGCTTCAGATGGATCAAATAGAGAGGGGTATCAGTCCTCAGTTAACCCTCCCAGGACATAAATACAAGGAGGCCACGTCTGGAAAACTTCCCGGTGATGGAGGATATGGACTTAGGTACTTTCTTTCGGGGGTTTGAAAAAACCTGCAGGCAGTACCATCTTCCCCGTGAGCAGTGGGCACAGTATCTAACCCTAGGGTTGAGAGGCAAAGCCCTGGAAGTTTTTTGCTGGCCTCCCACCAGAGCCAGATGGGAACTATGAGGCCATAAAAGAGGCCCTGATCAGGAAATACAACCTAACACCAGAAGTGTATCGGACAAAGTTCCAGAACCTACAACGTGGATCAACTGACAGCTATGCGGATGTTGTGAGCACCACGTTCCACCAATGGATTAGGGGACTTTCTGATGAGTTTTGAGGACTTAATGGATCTAATGGTCAAGGATCAATTTCTTCACATGTGCCCCACGGATGTACGACAATTTGTGTGTGATCGGGAGCCACAAACTGCGGATCAGGCTGCAAGGATTGCGGACTGCTATGTGGCTAACAGGATGCCTGAGGTGCGGAAGCCATCGGGATTCAGCTGGAGGGGAGGTAAGCCAAACGGGGACCCTTCTCCCTCTGCCGGCCGATCACCAGTGCTGTCCAAGCCCACCTCCTATGGGGCCCCGGGGAATAGACATTCTCTAGGCGATGGACGCCGGTGCTTCTTCGGCAACTAAGTGGGACATGTTAGCGCTGTCTGCCCTGATAGGGAGAAACGCCCAACTACCACCACAAAGCCGACTGTGCCCCCACCGTCCGTCCTCTTTGTAGCCGGCTCTGATGTGAGGGCAAATGAGAACTGTCAATCTGTCACTGTTGGCAATAAAGTCACCATTGGTCTCAGAGACACTGGGGCAGAGGTGACCCTGGTGCATCCAGCCATGATAACCCCTGCCGATATCATACCAGGAAAGACTATGTCTATAACCGGGATTGGAGGGGTCAGCCCTGCCGTGCCCATGGCCCGTATGTACCTGGACTGGGGAGCAGGGAAAGGACTGAGAGAAGTGGGAGTATCAGAGGCTATTCCCACCAATGTGTTGCTAGGCACGGACCTGGGGAGAATGGTGTCCCACTATGTTCCTCCCTTGCAAGTAAATGCTACAGGGAAGGTGGAAGCAAGTGACCCATGTACGTCTGGCCTGCCGCTTTTCTATTGGCCTGCCCTCTGTATCTGTGTGATATATTCTCTGTCCTGTGAGTAAAGTGTTGTCAGACTGGAAATACGTGGAGAAGCAGTGAGATTTTATATGCGCCCATGTAACCAAGCAATTCCAGCCAGCGTCCTTCATTCAGACTCCAGCCAAAGCAGAGTGGACCTCCAGAAGCACGGGGTGGTACTGAAAGAGGTACCCGAGATTGGTAGACCCCGTTACACAGAGCCAAGAGCGGAGATGCTGAAGGCGGAGCCAAGAGCCAGAAGGCACAGAGTCACTGGTTGTGGAGAGCAAAGCAAAGAGCCAAAGGCCCACAGGTAGTGGCGAGCGAAGCAGAGAAGTGCAGAACCACAGATAGTGGGAAGCAGAGCAAAGAGATAGCGCAGAGATACACAGCAGAGTGGGATTGGCCACAACCAAAACAGGAACAGACATAAACCAGAGTTCAGACAGGAACGGACATAAACCAGAGTTCAGACACAGAAGTAACGGAACACAGATTCAGACCAGGGTATGACGGCCCACTGGGTAGCGGACACAGACCAGGGTACTATGCCCCAGTGGGTGGCGAACACAGAGACAGAACCAGACACCTCAGCAGCAAAGTACTGACTGAGGAAGTAAGTTTGCTCAGGCGTCCTCCAATGGGTGAGGACTCCTTAAGAATCAGAGGCCTCTAGGCTATTGACCAGAGACACCTTAGGGAGGTGAAAAAGAAACACAGACTGAAAAAGAAACAGGAGTTGCTGGCGCCGCCTCCTATGCACGCAGACAGAAAGTGTACACAGAGCAAGCGGCCATGAAGCACACGGCCTGGAGCCGGCAGCAGACAGATCTCACAGCAAGGCACAGGGTGAGTGAGTTGATGTATCAAGCAGGTGGGGGATGGAAGGCCATGCAGTGATACCAGCAGGGTTGTTACATCCCACAGTATATGCCCCGGCGCTGCCGTAAGGGTCATCCCATAGAATATGCCCCGGAGATGCAATATACGGCGTCCCGCAATATGTCCCTTTGCTGCCGTATGCAGTGTCCCGCAGGTTATAACCTGGCGCTGTCGTATGCAGCGTCCAACAGGATATACCCCGGCGATGCCGTATGCTGCGTCCAGCAGGATATAACCCTGGCGTTGACGTATCCGGACGCAGTATATGTGGGCGGGATCTGTTCCATGTGTGATGTATCCTCCCCTTCTGGGTGTTTGCAGAAGGATAATGGAGCATGAAGCTTAGGGTCACAGTGCAGACACATTACTGGTGACTGCAAGTGGCAGCACAGATTACAGTACTCGCTGCTGTGCAGCTCATTGGTCCTACAGAGATCTGAGAAGAGCAGTCATCATGGCTCAGCAGTCCGATCCCCGAAATTACACAGCTCAACAGACGGTATCATACGTTCGGATTAGATACATGGTTCTATGGACTGTATCACACGATTAGTTACTTGGCTCAGCGAACAATTACAGTGCACTAAGCGGAACAGTAGTGTCTTTGGGGTTGCAGCACTTGAGCGGTCTCCCGTCCAGGCACCAGTGCTGCAATGCTGATTTCATACAGTGAGCGCCACACCTCTGAGCCTCGCACTTCAAAGCCCTCACATTTGAGCCCCTCACCTCGGAGCCCCTCCCGAGTTCAGCACCTAGGAGCCTGCACCTCGGAGCCACTCACATTTGAGCACTGCACCCCTGAGCCCCTCACATTTGAGCCTGCACCTCGGAGCCCATCCCCTGAGCCCAGCACCTCTGAGCCCCTCACATTTGAGCCACGCACCTCGGAGCTCCTCTTCTGAGCCCAGCACTTAGGAGCCTGTACCTCTGAGCCCCTCACATTTGAGCCTGCACCTCGGAGCCCATCCCGAGGCCAGCACCTCTGAGCCCCTCACATTTGAGCCCTGCACCTCGGAGCTCCTCCTCTGAGCCCAGCACCTAGGAGCCTGCACCTCTGAGCCCCTCACATTTGAGCCACGCACCTCGGAGCTCCTCCTCTGAGCCCATCACCTAGGAGCCTGTACCTCTGAGCCCCTCACATTTGAGCCTGCACCTCGGAGCCCATCCCGAGGCCAGCACCTAGGAGCCTGCACCTCTGAGCCCCTCACATTTGAGCCCCGCACCTCGGAGCTCCTCCCCTGAGCCCAGCACCTAGGAGCCTGTACCACGGAGCCACTCACATTTGAGCCCTGCACCTCTCAGCCCCTCACATTTGAGCCTGCACCTCGGAGCTCAGCACCTCTGAGCCCCTCACATTTGAGCCTCACACCTCGGAGCTCCTCCTGAGCCCAGCACCTAGGAGCCTGTACCTCTGAGCCCCTCACATTTGAGCGCCGCACCTCGGAGCTCCTCCTGAGCCAAGCACCTAGGAGCCTGTACCTCTGAGCCCCTCACATTTGAGCCTGCACCTCGGAGCTCAGCACCTCTGAGCCCCTCACATTTGAGCCTCACACCTCGGAGCTCCTCCTCTGAGCCCAGCACCTAGGAGCCTGCACCTCTGAGCCCCTCACATTTTAGCCCCGCACCTCGGAGCTCCTCCCCTGAGCCCAGCACCTAGGAGCCTGCACCTCGGAGCCCCTCACGTTTGAGCCTGCACCTCGGAGCCCATCCCGAGCCCAGCACCTCTGAGCCCCGCACCTCGGAGCTCCTCCTCTGAGCCCAGCACCTAGGAGCCTGTACCTCTGAGCCCCTCACATTTGAGCCTGCACCTCAGAGCCCATCCCCTGAGCCCCGCACATCAGAGCTCCTCCTCTGAGCCAAGCACCTAGGAGCCTGTACCTCTGAGCCCCTCACATTTGAGCCTGCCCCTCAGAGCCCATCCCCTGATCCCAGCACCTAGGAGCCCCTCACATTTGAGCCCCGCACCTCGGAGCTCCTCCTCTGAGCCCATCACCTAGGAGCCTGTACCTCTGAGCCCCTCACATTTGAGCCTGCACCTCGGAGCCCATCCCCTGAGCCCAGCACCTCTGAGCTCCTCCCCTGAGCCCAGCACCTAGGAGCCTGTACCTCTGAGCCCCTCACATTTGAGCCGGGCACCTTTGAGCCCCTCACATTGGAGCCCTGCACCTCGGAGCCTGTACCTCGGAGCCAGTGCAGTGCAGTGCAAGAGATAGCAGCTGAACACTGCTTGGCGTCTGGACGCTGTCAGTCTTCTTACCTTCTGTGTAACCCACAAACACGAGGTGCAGATCATCTATATACACCATATAAATAGATTTTTATATCCACCGGCATTGAAATTACAGCTCCAAGAAGGAAAAGTGATGGATGATGAAGATCACCGGACGGAGATCTGCAAATGGTGGAAACAACTTCTGGATTCTCCAGTCCGAAGTACAGGTCCTTCTCAAAAAATTAGCATATAGTGTTAAATTTCATTATTTACCATAATGTAATGATTACAATTAAACTTTCATATATTATAGATTCATTATCCACCAACTGAAATTTGTCAGGTCTTTTATTGTTTTAATACTGATGATTTTGGCATACAACTCCTGATAACCCAAAAAACCTGTCTCAATAAATTAGCATATCAAGAAAAGGTTCTCTAAACGACCTATTACCCTAATCTTCTGAATCAACTAATTAACTCTAAACACATGCAAAAGATACCTGAGGCTTTTATAAACTCCCTGCCTGGTTCATTACTCAAAACCCCCATCATGGGTAAGACTAGCGACCTGACAGATGTCAAGAAGGCCATCATTGACACCCTCAAGCAAGAGGGTAAGACCCAGAAAGAAATTTCTCAACAAATAGGCTGTTCCCAGAGTGCTGTATCAAGGCACCTCAATGGTAAGTCTGTTGGAAGGAAACAATGTGGCAGAAAACGCTGTACAACGAGAAGAGGAGACCGGACCCTGAGGAAGATTGTGGAGAAGGACCGATTCCAGACCTTGGGGAACCTGAGGAAGCAGTGGACTGAGTCTGGTGTGGAAACATCCAGAGCCACCGTGCACAGGCGTGTGC
The DNA here is from genome assembly GCF_032444005.1 of Ranitomeya imitator. Taxonomy (NCBI): domain Eukaryota; kingdom Metazoa; phylum Chordata; class Amphibia; order Anura; family Dendrobatidae; genus Ranitomeya; species Ranitomeya imitator. The sequence continues at coordinate 156,482,980 of NC_091290.1, forward strand.
AGGAAATGGGCTACAGGTGCCGCATTCCCCAGGTAAAGCCACTTTTGAGCTACAGAGAAGCAGCACTGGACTGTTGCTAAGTGGTTCCAAGTACTTTTTTCTGATGAAAGCAAATTTTGCATGTCATTCGGAAATCAAGGTGCCAGAGTCTGGAGGAAGACTGAGGAGAAGGAAATGCCAAAATGCCTGAAGTCCAGTGTCAAGTACCCACAGTCAGTGATGGTGTGGGGTGCCATGTCAGCTGCTGGTGTTGGTCCACTGTGTTTCATCAAGGGCAGGGTCAATGCAGCTAGCTATCAGGAGATTTTGGAGCACTTCATGCTTCCATCGGCTGAAATGCTTTATGGAGATGAAGATTTCATTTTTCAGCACGACCTGGCACCTGCTCACAGTGCCAAAACCACTGGTAAATGGTTTACTGACCATGGTATTACTGTGCTCAATTGGCCTGCCAACTCTCCTGACCTGAACCCCATAGAGAATCTGTGGGATATTGTGAAGAGAAAGTTGAGAGACGCAAGACCCAACACTCTGGATGAGCTTAAGGCCGCTATTGAAGCATCCTGGGCCTCCATAACATCTCAGCAGTGTCACAGGCTGATTGCCTCCATGCCACGCCGCATTGAAGCAGTCATTTCTGCCAAAGGATTCCCGACCAAGTATTGAGTGCATAACTGAACATTACTATTTGTTGTTTTTTTTGTTTGTTATTAAAAAACACTTTTATTTGATTGGATGGGTGAAATATGCTAATTTATTGAGACAGGTTTTTTGGGTTATCAGGAGTTGTATGCCAAAATCATCAGTATTAAAACAATAAAAGACCTGACAAATTTCAGTTGGTGGATAATGAATCTATAATATATGAAAGTTTAATTGTAATCATTACATTATGGTAAATAATGAAATTTAACACTATATGCTAATTTTTTGAGAAGGACCTGTATAAGCCTCGTGCTGAAATCCCTTCTCCTCCGGCATCTATCACTGAGGTCATTAATGGTCGTCTGAGGAAGGAAATAATCAATATCCTCCTGGCATCTTCTGCGTGATCGCCGACCAATGACGTCCCCGATAGCGGCAAATATGGAGACGCTGCAGGCAGTTCCTGTATAATGACAGACTAATGATGTCCCAGAGGCAAGTCCGGTGACGCTGCAGGCACTTCCTGTATAATCACAGACTAATGATGTCCCCAATAGCGGCAAGTCCGGTGACGCTGCAGGCACTTCCTGTATAATCACAGACTAATGATGTCCCAGACAGAGGCAAGTCCGGTGACGCTGCAGGCACTTCCTGTATAAACTCTGACCAATGACGTCCCAAATGTGCTCGATGGAGACAAGTCTGGACACACTGGCGGTAGCTCCTGTATAATCAATGACCAGCAGTGTGTGATCAGCGGTGCCCGCTCTTGCTCCGAATTGTCTTGTACCTGTTTTCAGGGTGTGTAGGATTAGCAGCGCCAACCCATGTTCCGAATTGTCTTGTACGTCTTTGTTTTCAGGTTGTGTGGGATCAGCAGTGCCGTCCCTTTCTACAAATTGTCTTGTATTCTATTTTCATGGTGTGCGGGATCAGCGGCGCCACCATTGCTACGAATTGTCTTGTACTTCTTTGTTTTCAGGTTGTGTGGGATCAGCAGTGCCACCATTGCTACGAATTGTCTTGTACTTCTTTGTTTTCAGGTTGTGTGGGATCAGCGGCGCCACCATTGCTACGAATTGTCTTGTACTTCTTTGTTTTCAGGTTGTGTGGGATCAGCAGTGCCACCATTGCTACGAATTGTCTTGTACTTCTTTGTTTTCAGGTTGTGTGGGATCAGCAGTGCCACCATTGCTACGAATTGTCTTGTACTTCTTTGTTTTCAGGTTGTGTGGGATCAGCGGCGCCACCATTGCTACGAATTGTCTTGTACTTCTTTGTTTTCAGGTTGTGTGGGATCAGCGGCGCCACCATTGCTACGAATTGTCTTGTACTTCTTTGTTTTCAGGGTGTGTGGGATCAGCAGTGCCACCATTGCTACGAATTGTCTTGTACTTCTTTGTTTTCAGGTTGTGTGGGATCAGCAGTGCCACCATTGCTACGAATTGTCTTGTACTTCTTTGTTTTCAGGTTGTGTGGGATCAGCAGTGCCACCATTGCTACGAATTGTCTTGTACTTCTTTGTTTTCAGGTTGTGTGGGATCAGCAGTGCCACCATTGCTACGAATTGTCTTGTACTTCTTTGTTTTCAGGTTGTGTGGGATCAGCGGCGCCACCATTGCTACGAATTGTCTTGTACTTCTTTGTTTTCAGGTTGTGTGGGATCAGCAGTGCCACCATTGCTACGAATTGTCTTGTACTTCTTTGTTTTCAGGTTGTGTGGGATCAGCAGTGCCACCATTGCTACGAATTGTCTTGTACTTCTTTGTTTTCAGGTTGTGTGGGATCAGCGGCGCCACCATTGCTACGAATTGTCTTGTACTTCTTTGTTTTCAGGTTGTGTGGGATCAGCGGCGCCACCATTGCTACGAATTGTCTTGTACTTCTTTGTTTTCAGGGTGTGTGGGATCAGCAGTGCCACCATTGCTACGAATTGTCTTGTACTTCTTTGTTTTCAGGTTGTGTGGGATCAGCAGTGCCACCATTGCTACGAATTGTCTTGTACTTCTTTGTTTTCAGGTTGTGTGGGATCAGCAGTGCCACCATTGCTACGAATTGTCTTGTACTTCTTTGTTTTCAGGTTGTGTGGGATCAGCAGTGCCACCATTGCTACGAATTGTCTTGTACTTCTTTGTTTTCAGGTTGTGTGGGATCAGCAGTGCCACCATTGCTACGAATTGTCTTGTACTTCTTTGTTTTCAGGTTGTGTGGGATCAGCGGCGCCACCATTGCTACGAATTGTCTTGTACTTCTTTGTTTTCAGGTTGTGTGGGATCAGCGGCGCCACCATTGCTACGAATTGTCTTGTACTTCTTTGTTTTCAGGGTGTGTGGGATCAGCGAGGGCCTCTACACTTTCCAGACGCACCAAGGACAGCACATCTATGAGCGCGTGCACACGGCCGTTCTGGCTCTGGCCGAGCAGCACAAGAGTCTCCTCCTCGACATGGAAAAGAACTCCAGAGTGAGTATCAGCCCTCTCTTCGGCGGCAGCCTTCCGGCTCGGTGTGCTGTCACCACTTTATGTCTCTCCTCAGCTTCTACACAAGGAGGCAGAGAACGTGCCTCACCCAGGAGCCAGCGCCTCCATGCTGCCCCGCAGCGCCTACTGGCACCACATCACCAGCGGCCACAGCAGCACAGAGTCTTCCAGCAGCCGTAAGTGAGCAGTACGGTCCACGTAAGCACTTGCAGATCCACGACTGCTCTTTGTCTGATGACCATTTCTTTTACAGGACCTCACAGTGGAAGAGATTCTGATCCCATCACAAGGAGGCCATTTCCTCGGAAACTGCCCACGTCCGCCTCACAGTGACCAAACCTGCCTCCATGTGGCATTCCAGGACTATGGTGACAAGGGATGGCACGCTGCCACGGGGGGAGGGCAGGTGGAGAAAAACAATTTTGCACTATAAACGTAAAGCTGAACTGTTTGCTGTACTGTGGTCTATTCAGCGACACAAGGACCCAAAGTAATCGAGGGTTTTACTACAGTATGGGGGTACAAATGTGTGGGGTCAGTTAATAGTGAGGACGTCATTCTGAATCTCGTGACTCAGCTGTGTCTGGAGGTCACTCAGCTTTCTCTTCAGGCCGGACAGTGCGGATAGGACGATGGTCTCTGGCCGGAGCGATCCGCAGGACTCCACGTTATAGTAGAACCTGGAGGAGGGGAGCAGAGAACACGTGGTCAGCGCGAGGTCACGTCTGCACACGGAGCAGGGGCAGCTGGACTTACCGTTCTGGCTTTCCATTAGGGTCATATGGAGCCTGCGCCTCCTCTTCGTCTATTTCAGAGTATTCACTTTTTGGCCTGGAAACAGAAAACGAAAATTCTGAAAGAAACGCAGAGAGAGGAGTAACGAGTGACAAGCAGCTCCAATTTAGACCCGTCGGCACCGATCCTGACATGGCGGCAGCCACAGAACTGACACCTACAAAGCTCCTCCAGCAAAAGCCCCCGGCGGCATCCTACCATTCCTCCGGCTTGGGGTAGACTGTGTGCCTCAGTGCGTTGTCTGGGTCATATTCGAATGCCACTCCCGCCGTGGGGTTCCACTTGGCATGTTCTTTTCCAAAGCCCTTCTTGGCATAAGCTCGTAGACGCAGCTCTTGTCCCTTCCGTAACTTCACCAGGAGAATATCTGCCAGAAGACAATGTGATCACGTGTCTGCAGATGGCTGTGCCGTCCTCTCACAGCACCACAGGCCGCACCGGGTAATCGACAAGGTCACTCACCGTCCTGCTCCACGTAATCATTGGGGTCGTTGTCTCTGCTCCGAGACGTCACCTGAACAAACGAGAGAAACGGGTTCTGCTGATTTTATGTCAGGATCACTACAGATGTGAGCAGAGGATAAGGATCGCGGCGGAGACAGGGATTGTGGCAGAGGACAGGCAGCACTGGGACAGCGGAAGATGGGATCATGGTGGTGGCAGAGTCCTGACTGCAGGTAAATAGCTGCAGTCTGATTGGATAGCGCAGGGTTACCACAGCGGGTATGAGGACAGTACATGACTGCATGTCGGGGAATCAGTGAGTCACTAATACCTGAAGCCTTCTGCCACGACACTGACCCTTCCCAGCCACCATACTGACTTCCCCGCCACGACACGGACCCTTCCCAGCCACCATACTGACTTCCCCGCCACGACACGGACCCTTCCCAGCCACAATACTGACTTCCCCGCCACAATACTGACTTCCCCGCCACGACACTGACCCTTCCCAGCCACAATACTGACTTCCCCGCCACGACGCTGACCCTTCCCAGCCACGACCCTGACCCTTCCCAGCCACAACACTTACCCTTCCAAGCCACGCCACTGACCCTGCCCAGCCACGATACTGACCCTTCCCAGCCACCACTGACCCTTCCCCAGCCACGACCCTTCCCAGCCACGACCCTTCCCAGCCACGACCCTTCCCAGCCACGACCCTTCCCAGCCACGACCCTTCCCAGCCACGACCCTTCCCAGCCACGACCCTTCCCAGCCACGACCCTTCCCAGCCACGACCCTTCCCAGCCACGACCCTTCCCAGCTACGACCCTTCCCAGCCACGACCCTGACACTTCCCAGCCACGACTCTGACCCTTCCCAGCCACGACCCTGACCCTTCCCAGCAACCACGCTGACCCTTCCCAGCAACCACGCTGACCCTTCCCAGCAACCACGCTGACCCTTCCCAGCAACCACGCTGACCCTTCCCAGCCACGGCACTGACCGGAATCACCCTGTGATTGTTGGAGATGAGGTCACGAGAGGTCACATGACGGGTCTGATCTTCATTGCACCGCACATCCAGAGTGAACTCCACCGAGCATTCAGCACAGAACTCGTCGCACGTACAGTCCTGCAGGGACAAATCCCGAGAGTAACAGCGGAAAGCGCGTGGGGAAAAGCACACAGAAAAGTACTGGAGGAGAGGAATCCCGGGGAAAAGATGGGAAAGCACAGAGCGAGGCAGAGAGGGAATGCATGGGACGAAGGGGCAGTCACAGGACACCCACCCTGGAGTACTGCAGCTTGTCCACAATGTCATCACTGGTCAGAGGTACGAGCCCTGTGGATGAAACCAACAGATGGGTCACCGGGGCCCAGGACACAATAATCGCAGCCCGTCGCCCACTCTCACTCACCAACTCTGTGTGCAATGAATTCATCATGGAGGACGGAGGAGTTGGCGTCTATTTGCACCCAGTCGATGGCTGCAAGAAACATCAGATTAATGGTGGAACTACGCAATCCACTCTGATACGACACAGGTAAAGGCAGGACGCTGCGCCCACGATGGACGGGACCCCACACTCACAGGTCACAGCAGATATCAGGACAGTGGCCCCAAGCAACTGAGGGAGGGGACACCACTACGATTAAGGAGGCAGCCGTGCACCCCGAATATCACATGGAGGCTACTGAAAAATTTTGTCACTTGGTGTTTTGACACCAATTCTCCCAGGAGTTGGCGTGGCACAGGGGTGCACCGGCACAGATCGTCTAATTCATGACAGGTTGTAGCAAAAATTATACTGAAAATCTTACTCCAAAACTCATCAGAGACCCATCATGTGCCACAGCCCCACACAGCTAGCGCTAGGTCACATGACATCACTCACCAATCGTAGGCACCTCTGCGATAAACACACGGCGGATGGAGTTGGCGATCCTGCAAGAGATGGATAATAACATCACAAGGAGATAGGAGGCGTATAAATATATGGGACAGTCAGGAGATAAGTATGTGCCCCCCACCTCCAGGGGCTTCTGTGTCCTCATCTACACCCATAGACATTAATATGGAGAAAAGTATGTGCCCCCCACATCCTCCTCCGGGGGCTTCACTGTCCTCATCTACATCCATAGACATTAATATGGAGAAAAGTATGTGCCCCCCACATCTACCTCCGGGGGCTTCACTGTCCTCATCTACATCCATAGACATTAATATGGAGAAAGTACGTGCCCCCCACATCCTCCTCCGGGGGCTTCTCTGTCCTCATCTACATCCATAGACATTAATATGGAGAAAGTATGTGCCCCCCACATCCTCCTCCGGGGGCTTCACTGTCCTCATCTACATCCATAGACATTAATATGGAGAAAGTATGTGCCCCCCACATCCTCCTCCGGGGGCTTCACTGTCCTCATCTACATCCATAGACATTAATATGGAGACAGTATGTGCCCCCCACATCCTCCTCCGGGGGCTTCACTGTCCTCATCTACATCCATAGACATTAATATGGAGAAAGTATGTGCCCCCCACATCCACCTCCGGGGGCTTCACTGTCCTCATCTACATCCATAGACATTAATATGGAGACAGTATGTGTCCCCCACATCCACCTCCGGGGGCTTCACTGTCCTCATCTACATCCATAGACATTAATATGGAGAAAGTACGTGCCCCCCACATCCACCTCCGGGGGCTTCACTGTCCTCATCTACATCTATAGACATTAATATAGAGACAGTGTGTGCCCCCCACATCCTCCTCCGGGGGCTTCACTGTCCTCATCTACATCCATAGACATTAATATGGAGAAAGTATGTGCCCCCCACATCCTCCTCCGGGGGCTTCTCTGTCCTCATCTACATCCATAGACATTAATATGGAGACAGTATGTGCCCCCCACATCCACCTCCGGGGGCTTCACTGTCCTCATCTACATCCATAGACATTAATATGGAGAAAGTACGTGCCCCCCACATCCTCCTCCGGGGGCTTCTCTGTCCTCATCTACATCCATAGACATTAATATGGAGAAAGTACGTGCCCCCCACATCCTCCTCCGGGGGCTTCTCAGTTTCTTTGTCTCCGAAAGCAGAGAGGGAAAAACTATGCAAATAGATGAATCAAGTAATTGTACTTGATCTCATCACCATTCTTCCCCTTATCTGTGATGCTGGACTGAAGGACACTTGTTACATGCCTCTGTATAGAGACCTTCCTTGTTGGATTCTGACACTGTCTCTCCTGCTGCCATTACCCATGATGGCTTACAATTCTCACATTCCCCGAGACCCACAAACAGACCTGGTGGTGGAGTTGGCATACTCCTGTCCCCACAATGCACTTTCCAGGTCATCCCCCCAGCTCCATCACTCTCATTCCCTTCTTTTGAGGTCCACACAATCAGGCTCTTCCGTCCCCTCTCCCTCAGAGTAGCGGTCATATACCGGCCCCCAGGCTCACCCACCCACTTCCTGGACCATTTCTCTGCCTGGCTGCCGCACTTCATGTCCTCAGAACTCCCAGCCCTTATCCTGGGAGACTTCAACATCCCCATAAACAGCCCCACTTCTACATCTGCATCCCAGCTTCTATCACTAACCACTTCGCTCAGCCTCTCACAGCTCTCAACCTCTGAAACACACAAAGACGGTAACACCCTGGACCTGGTCTTTGTCCAGATCTGTTCAATCTCCTACCTGAATAACTCACCGCTTCCCCTCTCTGACCACAACATTCTCTCCTTCATGTTCACAAATCCTCGCCCAACCCAGCACTCTCCTACCTACCACACATTCAGAAATCTACAAGCCATTAACCCTCATACACTTTCAGACTCCTTACACTCATCACAGTCCCCAATCTCCTCTTTTTCCTGTCCTGATCTGGCTGTACACCACTACAATGACACTCTTAGGCCAAGTTCACATTAGCGTTGTGCGGGGCAGCATCGGCGACGCATGCATCATGCACCCCTATATTTAACATGGGGGGCGCATAGACATGCGTTGTCTTGCGTTTTGTGACGCATGCGTCATTTTGGCGCAACTGTCAGGGCGCAGAGGACGCTGCATGATGCAGTTTTTTCTGCGCCACAAATCATGCAAAAATGACCGCATGCGTCACAAAAAGCTGCGTTTTGCATGCATTTTTGCATGCGTTGCGTCGCCGACGCAGCACCGCACAACGCTAATGTGAATGAAGCCTTAGAAGCAACCTTGACCAAGTTGCTCCCCTCACCCTCAGAACCTCCAAACACAGAGTGAAACAGACTCAGAAACCGTGCGGCACCAGGTTAGTAAATCTTCACAGGTTATTCAGGAAGCGAAGGAAGATAGACTTGAAACACTTTCCAGATTTAAGCAATCAGGGGTGGTGCACAAAAAATATATCAACAGTGGACCGGAGACTTCATTTGTTTCCCCGTACACTCTCCTGTTCATTCCCTGCCGCCTCTCCATGTAAGCCTTAATGCTGTTCGCAGCGAATAAAGGACTTTAACTTCAGCATCGTTGAGGTGAGTGCCATATCATTTCTATGTTTTTACTACAGAGTGAAACAGCCCTGGCTCACATCGCAAACCCGATTTCTCCAGCGATGCTCTAGGAGTGCTGAACGCTTATGGAGGAAAACTCGCACACCAGAAGACTTCATACACTTCAAATTTATGTTAAAAAGCTATAACTCTGCCCTTCATCTCGCCAAACAGACCTACTTCACCACCCTGATCTCCTCACTATCCAACAACCCCAAGAAACTTTTTGACACCTTTCACTCCCTCCTCAGGCCAAAAGCACAAGCCCCTAGCACAGACATTTGTGCTGATGACCTGGCCTCCCACTTTAAAGAGAAAATAGATAGCATCTGTCAGGAAATCCGCTCCCAGACACCAAGTTCAGTGACTCCCATCCCTCCCTGCATCTCCCCTGGCTCACTCTCCACATTCGATCCCATCACAGAAGAAGTCTCCAGGCTCCTCTCCTCTTCTCATCCGACTACATGCACTACTGACCCCATTCCCTCTCATCTCCTCCAGTCTCTCTGTCCAGTCGTCACAACTCACCTAACTACAATCTTTAATCTCTCCATCTCCTCTGGCATTTTCCCCTCCTCCTTCAAACACTTTATCATAACTCCATTACTAAAGAAACCCACCCTCGACCCATCCTGCACAAACAACTACAGACCAGTCTCCGATCTCCCCTTCATCTCTAAACTCTTGTAGCGCCTGATATACTCCCGCCTTACCCGTTACCTCTCCACTCACTCCCTCCTAGACCCTTCACAGTCCGGCTTCCGCCCCCTACATTCGACAGAAAATGCACTCATCAAAGTGACCAACGACCTGACAGCAAAATGTTATGGTGACCACTCTCTGCTCATTCTCCTCGACCTTTCTGCAGCTTTCGACACTGTTGACCAACCTCTCCTACTCTCTAGGCTCCAGTCACTTGGCATTAAGGACACTGCTCTCTCCTGGTTCTCCTCCTATCTTTCTGACCGCTCCTTCATTGTTCTGTTCTCTGGCTCCACTTCATCTCCTCTTCCTCTCACTGTCGGGGTACCTCAAGGCTCAGTCCTTGGCCCCCTTCTCTTCTCCCTCTACACGGCCCCAATTGGACAGACCATCAGCAGATTTGGCTTTCAGTACCATCTTTATGCCGACGACACACAACTATACACGTCATCCCGTGACCTTACCCCCGCTATACTACAGAACGCCACTGACTGTCCGCAGTCTCTGACATCATGTCCGCTCTCTATCTGAAACTCAACCTCTCCAAAACTGAACTTCTTCTGCTCCCGCCTTCTACTAACCTCCCTAAATCTGACATTTCCCTCTCTGTGGGTGGCACCATAATAACACCCCGGCAGCAGGCGCGCTGTCTGGGTGTTATGTTTGACTCCGATCTCTCCTTCACCTCCCATATACAATCTCCTGCCGGCTCATGCCGCTTACACCTAAAGAACATCTGTCACGATATTGTATGAAATATAATATGATGTTGTAGCTTTGTCCTTCAGCTCATGCTGGGGGATAACCCCCTCCCCCTTCTCTCTCTGGCTCTCTTTGTCTCTTTGTGTTGGAATATATCGGGGAAGAGAGTTTTATTGCCCGGGCCATAAATTCCAGGCTCCACGAAAGTTACTCGCCCCCTCCCAACTGCACTAGCTGGAACTGGTAAAAATGGCTCCAAAATCCATGGAAGTCCTTTGTTCCATTATTGTAAGATATTGGGCCAACGATGTAGGCTAGAAAAAGGAAAATACATATGGTTAACATTCATCGGCCGTTCTGTCAATCACACTAAACATGAGCTTCTAACTCCATCAGGTAAGAAGTAGGGATTTCTCTGTAATTATGCATCACACATAGGACATATTTGATCTCATTAGAATGCCAATGTTAATACGACATGAATGCTGGGTTTCTTATGACTATGACATGTTCAGTAGTGGAGTTACAGGCATTAGACAAATTTAGGTTAAATCTAGTAAGACTGAAGAGGTAGGACGGACGGAGTAAACCAACCCCTTTCTGTGATGTCACAGGCTGCAGCTATAAGTTTTTTGGCCAGACCCCAGCAGTGAGTCTGCTGCTGGAGCCTATGTGAGCCTGACGTGAAGAGCTGTCCCTAACCAGTCCTAATGCATTGGGACATATGGACCTAGCCTGGTTGCCTCACATGATCTGAACACATTTAAGTGTTATTTCTCATTTAACCCCTGTTCTTTTTAGGATTACCTTGTACATATTTACAATTGTCTCATATTATAACATCTTTATATGACTTATTTTATAAACACTGCCTGAAACCGTTGACGGAGTATAATGTGTAATACTAGTTTTCGTTCTTCCTGCTCTAAAACGTACCCTGTCTCCTGAAGGGAATGACGCTACTGTTTTGGGTTAGCTTCGGACCCGTTTAATCGAAGCTGGTGGCAGCTTACCGTGTTCCGGCCTCTGGGTGTTGTTGTAGCGACTGCGGCGTTGCTAATTATTGTTCCTGCCTGAGTGGGAGTAGTTCATCGCGTCACTGCAGCGTGCCCAATAGCCAGTACATAGCAGGCAGCCTTTCTGGCGACTAATTACCCTAGGTGCAGTACCTAATCTGACCTGAGAGTAAGGGGGTGCCAGAGAGCTGCAAGTGTTAAGTGGAACTGTAAGCGGGATATACATAAATCCCTGCAGTTTGTGGTATATTGAAGAGCAGTGGGATACCTAGTATAAGCCCCTGCTGTAAACTAAGAGGTCAATAGCCTTGTGTGTGTTTTTTTATCACATTGTGGAGTGGAGGGAAAACTAAGATAAGCCCCCTGCACATGTGATAGCTGTCTGTTGGCCTAAAGTCACCCCGACCCGTGACGTGGGGGTGACGGTCACGGTATGAATCGTGACAACATTTCTAGAATCCGCCCTTTTCTCACCATGGAAACAACAAAAACCCTCACTATTGACCTGATCCACTCCCGCCTGGACTACTGTAACGCTCTATTAATTGGCCTCCCCCTCACTCGACTTTCCCCTCTCCAGTCCATCCTTAATGCAGCACCAGGGTCGTCCATCTGGCTAATTGTTACTCGGACGCGTCCGCTCTTCGCCAGTCGTTACACTGGCTGCCCATTCATTACAGGATACAATTCAAAGTACTTGTTCTCACCCACAAAGCTCTCCACAGTGCGGCACCCCCTTACATCTCCTCCCTCATTTCTGTCTATCGGCCTAACAGACCACTGCGCTCTGCAAATGACTTTCGACTAACCTCTGCACTAATCCGTGCCTCCCACTCCCGACTCCCAACACTTCTCCCATGCTGCGCCAATCCTCTGGAATGCTCTACCCCAAGATATTAGGACCATCCACAATTTGCATCATTTTAGGCGCTCCCTCAAAACACATTTGTTCAGAGCGGCCTATCATGTTCTCTAATCAGTCATTTTATGTTTGTGTAGCCCATTCACTATCTCCATCTATCCTTCGCCCCCTGAAGATGGCTGGACCATCATTGTAAATTCATCATTGTAAATACACACCTGTACTTTGTATCTCCCCCACCTCATTGTAGATTGTAAGCTCTCACCAGCAGGGGCGGCTTATTTCGCTTTAATTACTGTATTGTTAACGTTGTTACTTATGACTGTTGTGTTTGAAACTGTTAAACTGTAAAGCGCTGCGGAATATGTTGGCGCTATATAAATAAAGATTATTATTATTGTGCCTCTCTGACTGTAGGTTACGGGACTTGTGAGCCTCTTGTGGGAGCCGCGGGTCCTCTTCATCTCAGGGGGCTCCTCACCGCAGAGGACGGCACGCTCCACCCGGTCTATACACCACAGAGGACAGCACGCTCCACCCGGTCTATACACCACAGAGGACAGCACGCTCCACCCGGTCTATACACCACAGAGGACGGCACGCTCCAACCGGTCTATACACCACAGAGGACGGCACGCTCCACCCGGTCTATACACCACAGAGGACGGCACGCTCCAACCGGTCTATACACCACAGAGGACGGCACGCTCCACCCGGTCTATACACCACAGAGGACGGCACGCTCCACCCGGTCTATACACCACAGAGGACGGCACGCTCCACCCGGTCTATACACCACAGAGGACGGCACGCTCCAACCGGTCTATACACCACAGAGGACGGCACGCTCCACCCGGTCTATACACCACAGAGGACAGCACGCTCCACCCGGTCTATACACCACAGAGGACGGCACGCTCCAACCGGTCTATACACCACAGAGGACGGCACGCTCCACCCGGTCTATACACCACAGAGGACGGCACGCTCCACCCGGTCTATACACCACAGAGGACGGCACGCTCCACCCGGTCTATACACCACAGAGGACGGCACGCTCCAACCGGTCTATACACCACAGAGGACAGCACGCTCCACCCGGTCTATACACCACAGAGGACGGCACGCTCCACCCGGTCTATACACCACAGAGGACGGCACGCTCCAACCGGTCTATACACCACAGAGGACGGCACGCTCCACCCGGTCTATACACCACAGAGGACGGCACGCTCCGCCCGATCTATACACCACAGAGGACGGCACGCTCCGCCCGCTCTATACACCACAGAGGACGGCACGCTCCGCCCGATCTATACACCACAGAGGACGGCACGCTCCGCCCGCTCTATACACCACAGAGGACGGCACGCTCCACCCGGTCTATACACCACAGAGGACGGCACGCTCCAACCGGTCTATACACCACAGAGGACGGCACGCTCCACCCGGTCTATACACCACAGAGGACGGCACGCTCCACCCGGTCTATACACCACAGAGGACGGCACGCTCCACCCGGTCTATACACCACAGAGGACGGCACGCTCCAACCGGTCTATACACCACAGAGGACAGCACGCTCCACCCGGTCTATACACCACAGAGGACAGCACGCTCCACCCGGTCTATACACCACAGAGGACGGCACGCTCCACCCGGTCTATACACCACAGAGGACGGCACGCTCCACCCGGTCTATACACCACAGAGGACGGCACGCTCCAACCGGTCTATACACCACAGAGGACAGCACGCTCCACCCGGTCTATACACCACAGAGGACGGCACGCTCCAAATGGTCTATACACCACAGAGGACGGCACGCTCCAACCGGTCTATACACCACAGAGGACGGCACGCTCCACCCGGTCTATACACCACAGAGGACGGCACGCTCCACCCGGTCTATACACCACAGAGGACGGCACGCTCCACCCGGTCTATACACCACAGAGGACGGCACGCTCCAACCGGTCTATACACCACAGAGGACGGCACGCTCCACCCGGTCTATACACCACAGAGGACGGCACGCTCCGCCCGGTCTATACACCACAGAGGACGGCACGCTCCGCCCGATCTATACACCACAGAGGACGGCACGCTCCGCCCGCTCTATACACCAGAGGACGGCACGCTCCACCCGGTCTATACACCACAGAGGACGGCACGCTCCACCCGGTCTATACACCACAGAGGACGGCACGCTCCAAATGGTCTATACACCACAGAGGACGGCACGCTCCAACCGGTCTATACACCACAGAGGACGGCACGCTCCACCCGGTCTATACACCACAGAGGACGGCACGCTCCACCCGGTCTATACACCACAGAGGACGGCACGCTCCACCCGGTCTATACACCACAGAGGACGGCACACTCCAACCGGTCTATACACCACAGAGGACGGCACGCTCCGCCCGGTCTATACACCACAGAGGACGGCACGCTCCGCCCGGTCTATACACCACAGAGGACGGCACGCTCCGCCCGGTCTATACACCACAGAGGACGGCACGCTCTGCCCGGTCTATACACCACAGAGGACGGCACGCTCCGCCCGATCTATACACCACAGAGGACGGCACGCTCCGCCCGATCTATACACCACAGAGGACGGCACGCTCCGCCCGCTCTATACACCACAGAGGACGGCACGCTCCACCCGGTCTATACACCAGAGGACGGCACGCTCCACCCGGTCTATACACCACAGAGGACGGCACGCTCCACCCGGTCTATACACCACAGAGGATGGCACGCTCCACCCGGTCTATACACCACAGAGGACGGCACACTCCAACCGGTCTATACACCACAGAGGACGGCACGCTCCGCCCGGTCTATACACCACAGAGGACGGCACGCTCCGCCCGGTCTATACACCACAGAGGACGGCACGCTCCGCCCGGTCTATACACCACAGAGGACGGCACGCTCTGCCCGGTCTATACACCACAGAGGACGGCACGCTCTGCCCGATCTATACACCACAGAGGACGGCACGCTCCGCCCGATCTATACACCACAGAGGACGGCACGCTCCGCCCGCTCTATACACCACAGAGGACGGCACGCTCCACCCGGTCTATACACCAGAGGACGGCACGCTCCACCCGGTCTATACACCACAGAGGACGGCACGCTCCACCCGGTCTATACACCACAGAGGACGGCACGCTCCACATGGTCTATACACCAGAGGACGGCACGCTCAACCCGGTCTATACACCACAGAGGACGGCACGCTCCACCCGGTCTATACACCACAGAGGATGGCACGCTCCGCCCGGTCTATACACCACAGAGGACGGCACGCTCCACCCGGTCTCAGTTAACGCTTGCATATGGGCGGGCTGGGCCGGTTGGCAGAGGGGCAAGGGCCCCCCAGGCTGGTCCCTCCAAAGCAGTTGCGGGCCGGTTACTCCAGCAGCAGTTGCGGGACGCCCGGCCCTTTGCTGCCTAGAACATGGCTAGTGACACTGTACATTAACGTGTACAAATGCCGGGCCGGCCATCCCTGTTTTGTAGACATGCCCACACTGCACACTGTGTGGGCGTGTCTTATGCTCTCACCTCAGCAGCTCGCTGGCCTGGATGCTCCCTCGGTAGCCGGACAGCAGCGTCAGAGGTCAGCAGGGGCCAGGGAAGAGGTCAGCAGGGGCCAGGGAAGGGGTCAGCAGGGGCCAGGGAAGAGGTCAGCAGGGGCCAGGTTAGAGGTCAGCAGGGGCCAGGGAAGGGGTCAGCAGGGGCCAGGGAAGAGGTCAGCAGGGGCCAGGGAAGAGGTCAGCAGGGGCCAGGGAAGAGGTCAGCAGGGGCCAGGGAAGAGGTCAGCAGGGGCCAGGGAAGAGGTCAGGGACAGGGTCGGATCCTGCTTTGGAGGCTCTGAGGCACGGTGGGAGGATTTATTGCACCAGTTTGAACATTCATGCAGCTTAGGTCACGCTGTCAGTGGGAGTCATCGGCTCCAACATCACACGATCTTCAGGAAAGTGCAAGCTGCAGCAATAACAATCAAGTCAGGCTCAGGCCCCAATATACAGAGTTATCCTGCAGTGACTGCTCCTGAGCCTGGCTCCAGAACATTATAGATCATATAGAATTCCATATTATAATGTGAGGTCTGCAGCCAGGTCCAGGTGTGATCAGTCCAGTGCATAGATCACTGTAGGCATGTGCTCATAGTATAGGACATTAGTACACAGATTAGTGTATGACTGATAAGTAATATACCAGTGGTGGTGAACCTATGGCACGCGCGCCATCTCCTCAGCACTATCGCTCATCCCTCATCACTAGCGCCGCGGCCACTCTCCTCTGCTCCTAACTCTCCCATCAGGCCGTTCCATCAGTCTGCGCATGTGCTGAGGATGGAGATCTCACACAGGCTGAGAAGAGTGGTGGCGGCACTATTGCCGAGATGGCGCACGTGCCCACAGGTAGGACTTATAGATGAAGAGACCAGATCAGCATTGGAATGGGCAGAGGTGAGTATTTTTTTTTTAGTGTGAGGCATTATACTGTATGAAACATCATGTGGGGCCATTATACAGTCATGGCCAAAAGTTTTGAGAATGACACCAAAATTCTATTGTCACATGATCTGCTGCCCTCTGGTTTTTATTAGTGTTTGTCTGATGTTTATATCACATACAGAAATATAATTGCAATCATATTATGAGTACCAATAGGTTATATTGACAGTTAGAATGAGTTAATGCAGCAAGTCAATATTTGCAGTGTTGACCCTTCTTCTTCAAGACCTCTGCAATTCTCCCTGGCATGCTCTCGATCAACTTCTGGACTAAATCCTGACTGATAGCCGTCCATTCTTGCATAATCAATGCTTGCATTTTGCCAGAATTTGTTGGTTTTTGTTTGTCCACCCGTCTCTTGATGATTGACCACAAGTTCTCAATGGGATTAAGATCTGGGAGTTTCCAGGCCATGGACCCAAAATCTCTATGTTTTGTTCCATGAGCCATTTAGTTATCACCTTTGCTTTATGGCAAGGTGCTCCATCATGCTGGAAAAGGCATTGTTGGGCGCCAAACTGCTCTTGGACGGTTGGGAGAAGTTGCTCTTGGAGGACATTCTGGTACCATTCTTTATTCATGGCTGTGTTTTTAGGCCGATTCCCTTGGCTGAGAAGCAACCCCACACATGAATGGTTTCAGGATGCTTTACAGTTGGCATGAGACAAGACTGGTGGTAGCGCTCACCTCTTCTTCTCCGAATAAGCTGTTTTCCAGATGTCCCAAACAATCGAAAAGGGGATTCATCAGAGAAAATTACTTTGCCCCAGTCCTCAGCAGTCCACTCCCTGTACCTTTTGCAGAATATCAGTCGGTCCCTGATGTTTTTTCTGGAGAGAAGTGGCTTCTTTGCTGTCCTCCTTGAAACCAGGCCTTGCTCAAAGAGTCTCCGCCTCACAGTGCGTGCAGAAGCACTCCCACCAGCCTGCTGCCATTCCTGAGCAAGCTCGGCACTGCTGGTAGTCCGATCCCGCAGCTGAAGCAGTTTTAAGATACGGTCCTGGCGCTTGCTGGTCTTTCTTGGGCGCCCTGGAGCCTTTTTGATAACAATGGAAGCTCTCTCCTTGAAGTTCTTGATTATGCGATAGATTGTTGACTGAGGTGCAATCTTTGTAGCTGCGATACTCTTCCCTGTTAGGCCATTTTTGTGCAGTGCAATGATGGCTGCACGTGTTTCTTTAGAGATAACCATGGTTAACTGAAGAGAAACAATGATACCAAGCACCAGCCTCCTTTTAAAGTGTCCAGTGATGTCATTCTTACTTAATCATGACTGATTGATCGCCAGCCCTGTCCTCATCAACACCCACACCTGTGTTACTGGATCAATCACTAAAATGATGTTAGCTGCTCCTTTTAAGGCAGGACTGCAATGATGTTGAAATGTGTTTTGGGGGTTAAAGTTCATTTTCTGGGCAAATATTGACTTTGCAAGTACAGTAATTGCTGTTAAGCTGATCACTCTGACATTCAGGAGTATATGCAAATTGCCATTAGAAAAAATGAAGAAGTAGACTTTGGAAAAATTAATATGTGTCTCATTCTCAAAATTTTTGTCCATGACTGTACTGTATGCAGCGGTACGTGGGGCCATTATACAGTGTACAGCATCACATGGGGTCATTATACTGTATAGAGCACTATGTGCGGTCATTACACAGTATGGAGCATCAAAAAAACGTATTAACTAAATACCCTGTATTTTTTCATTTTTTGACTAGCACTTCCTTATTTACTGTGACTTCTTTACAACAGAGTATTTTTGACCTCACTGTGCCCTTTGTGTCTTCAAGTTTCTTTTTTTTTTAAATTCATTTATTAATTCCAGAGTAAACAAACAATGCACACATTACATTTATCATTATTAAGTATACCATCAGATACAAATGATTACAGAACATCATCATATCCAAAGTTCAGAGGTAATAGACTGTGCATGTTGAATCACTAGTACCTACAAAATACCTACTATACAACTTAAACAACTTTAACCATTAGTAGTAGTCGCCAAAAGAAAAACAGATTTAAATTTGCTCCGCAACGATGTCCCAAAACCACATGCCCTCCCTCCCGTGTATATATCTAATCAGCACAGACTACAGAGTATGATGAGATGAGTTCCATCTACCCCAAATTTTTTCGAATTTACCTGGGCATCCTCTATTATGGTACAGTGTTCTTTCATATGGGATAACCGAGTTCACCAGGTCAATCCAAGCTCCGAGAGACGGGGAGGAGCGACCCATCCACCTTAACGCCAGTACCTTTCATGCTAAGAAGAGCGTTTCTCGAAGGAAGATCCCAGTATGATGATCCCAGGTCTCTGTATCCCACACCCCAAATAGGCAAGTCAATGGTTCAAGTGGGACAGGGATTAGCAATAAAGACATTAACAATGTTGTGACTTCTTTCCAATAGTGAAAAATTACCGGGCACCTCCATATCATGTGGATAAAATCCGCATCACGTGTGTAGCATCGTAGACAGTCTGACGTATGGAGGCGACCCATTTTAAAAAGTCGTGTTGGGGTCAAATAAGTCTGATATATAATATATAATTGGGTCATCCTGTTATTAACTGAGGGAGAAACTTTAGTTGGAGATTCCAAAATATCTTCCCACTCCTCTCCCAGTGTTTATTCCCATAGTCCTATATATAGCACAGGCTGCAGTCACTTCGACATAGGATAACACATTTTCAAATGGTGGTTACCATAGAAAAAAGAAGTGAGAAAGAAGTACTAATAAAAACAATACATTTATTGAAAACTTGTTCTAAAAAATGTGTAACAATTAAGATTAGACAATGACAGAAAAAAGGGGGGGGAGGAATGGAAAAAACCTCCAAATACCAGAGGAGGCACACCACAACACACCGGTACGGTATAGCAAGTGTATCCCAAAAATAGCTACATAATGAATCAAGGGCTACCAAAAGTATGCCAAATGAAAACGGCTGCTAGGATATAAGTGCCTTAATGACAGTGCACAGAACCATATATAAGGTAATGTAGTTTTGGAGGAAGCGAGGGGGAGGGAAAGGGGGCATATGATAACCAAGTGGGAAAAATCAGGTTCTGTGCACTGTCATTAAGGCACTTATATCCTAGCAGCCGTTTTCATTTGGCATACTTTTGGTAGCCCTTGATTCATTATGTAGCTATTTTTGGGATACACTTGCTATACCGTACCGGTGTGTTGTGGTGTGCCTCCTCTGGTATTTGGAGGTTTTTTCCATTCCTCCCCCCCCCTTTTTTCTGTCATTGTCTAATCTTAATTGTTACACATTTTTTATAACAAGTTTTCAATAAATGTATTGTTTTTATTAGTACTTCTTTCTCACTTCTTTTTTCAATGGTAACCACCATTTGAAAATGTGTTATCCTCTCCCAGTGTATCGGGAAGAAGTCCCTCCCATTTCTTCTTTAAAGTTAATAGTGAGCCCATCTCCCACGGATAATAGATATGTGTATAAAGAGGAGATGAGTCCCTGAGGACCCTGTAATTTGAGAATGCCTATAAGGGGTAAAGATGAAATTGCTCGACTTGCACCCATATTTCGCATATGTGACTGGAAGGCTGACCTCAGCTGTAAATAACGGAAGAATTGAGATCTTGGGATATTGTAGGTATACAGTATGGAGCATCATGTGTGGTCATTATACAGTATGGAGCATCATGTGTGGTCATTATACAGTATGGAGCATCATGTGTGGCCATTATACAGTATGGAGCATCATGTGTGGTCATTATACAGTATGGAGCATCATGTGTGGTCATTATACAGTATGGAGCATTATGTGTGGCCATTATACAGTATGGAGCATCATGTGTGGTCATTATACAGTATGGAGCATCATGTGAGGTCATTATACAGTATGGAGCATCATGTGTGGTCATTATACAGTATGGAGCATCATGTGTGGTCATTATACAGTATGGAGCATCATGTGTGGCCATTATACAGTATGGAGCATCATGTGTGGCCATTATACAGTATGGAGCATCATGTGCGATCATTATACAGTATGGAGCATCATGTGTGGCCATTGTACAGTATGGAGCGTCGTGTGTGGCCATTATACAGTATGGAGCATCATGTGTGGCCATTATACAGTATGGAGCGTCGTGTGTGGCCATTATACAGTATGGAGCATCATGTGTGGCCATTATACAGTATGGAGCATCATGTGTGGTCATTATACAGTATGGAGCATCATGTGTGGCCATTATACAGTATGGAGCGTCGTGTGTGGCCATTATACAGTATGGAGCATCATGTGTGGCCATTATACAGTATGGAGCGTCGTGTGTGGCCATTATACAGTATGGAGCATCATGTGTGGTCATTATACAGTATGGAGCATCATGTGTGGCCATTATACAGTATGGAGCGTCGTGTGTGGCCATTATACAGTATGGAACATCATGTGTGGCCATTATACAGTATGGAGCATCATGTGCGGCCATTATACAGTATGGAGCATCATGTGTGGTCATTATACAGTATGGAGCATCATGTGTGGCCATTATACAGTATGGAGCATCATGTGTGGCCATTATACAGTATGGAGCATCATGTGCGGTCATTATACAGTATGGAGCATCATGTGCGGTCATTATACAGTATTGAGCATCATGTAGGGTCATTATACAGTATGGAGCATCATGTGTGGCCATTATACAGTATGGAGCATCATGTGTGGCCATTATACAGTATGGAGCATCATGTGCGGTCATTATACAGTATGGAGCATCATGTGTGGCCATTGTACAGTATGGAGCATCATGTGTGGCCATTATACAGTATGGAGCATCATGTGCGGTCATTATGCAGTATGGAGCATCATGTGCGGTCATTATGCAGTATGGAGCATCATGTGTGGCCATTATACAGTATGGAGCATCATATGCGGTCATTATACAGTATGGAGCATCATGTGCGATCATTATACAGTATGGAGCATCATGTGTGGCCATTATACAGTATGGAGCATCATGTGGGGCCATTATAAAGTATGGAGCATCATGTGGGGCCATTATAAAGTATGGAGCATCATGTGTGGCCATTATATAGTATGGAGCATCATGTGCGATCATTATACAGTATGGAGCATCATGTGTGGTCATTATACAGTATGGAGCATCATGTGTGGTCATTATACAGTATGGAGCATCATGTGCGGCCATTATACAGTATGGAGCAGTGTGTGGGGTCATTATATAGTATGGAGCATCATGAGCGGCCATTATACAGTATGGAGCATCATGTGCGGCCATTATACAGTATGGAGCATCATGTGTGGTCATTATACAGTATGGAGCATCATGTGTGGCCATTATACAGTATGGAGCATCATGTGTGGTCATTATACAGTATGGAGCATCATGTGTGGCTATTATACAGTATGGAGCATCATGTGTGGCCATTATATAGTATGGAGCATCTTGAGCGGCCATTATACAGTATGGAGCAGTGTGTGGGGTCATTATATAGTATGGAGCATCATGAGCGGCCATTATACAGTATGGAGCATCATGTGCGATCATTATACAGTATGGAGCATCATGTGTGGTCATTATACAGTATGGAGCATCATGAGCGGCCATTATACAGTATGGAGCATCATGTGCGGCCATTATACAGTATGGAGCATCATGTGTGGCCATTATACAGTATGGAGCATCTTGAGCGGCCATTATACAGTATGGAGCGTTGTGTGTGGCCATTATACAGTATGGAACATCATGTGTGGCCATTATACAGTATGGAGCATCATGTGCGGCCATTATACAGTATGGAGCATCATGTGTGGTCATTATACAGTATGGAGCATCATGTGTGGCCATTATACAGTATGGAGCATCATGTGTGGCCATTATACAGTATGGAGCATCATGTGCGGTCATTATACAGTATGGAGCATCATGTGCGGTCATTATACAGTATTGAGCATCATGTAGGGTCATTATACAGTATGGAGCATCATGTGGGGCCATTATACAGTATGGAGCACTGTGCGGTCATACAGTATGGAGCATCATGTGTGGTCATTATACAGTATGGAGCGTCATGTGGGGTCATTATACAGTATGGAGCATCATGTGCGGCCATTATACAGTATGGAGCATCATGTGGGGTGATTATACAGTATGGAACATCATGTGTGGCCATTATACAGTATGTAGCATCATGTGCGGCCATTATACAGCATGGAGCATCATGTGGGGCCATTATACAGTATGGAGCACTGTGTGACCATTATACAGTATGGAGCATCATGTGGGGCTATTATACAGTATGGAGCACCATGTGGGGCCATTATACAGTATGGAGCATCATGTGTGTTCATTATACAGTATGGAGCATCATGTGGGGCCATTATACAGTATGGAGCACTGTGTGGCGATTATACAGTATGGAGCATCATGTGCAGTCATTATACAGCATGGAGCATCATGTGGGGCCATTATACAGTATGGAGCACTGTGTGGCCATTATACAGTATGGAGCATCATGTGGGGCCATTATACAGTATGGAGCACTGTGCGGTCATTATACAGTATGGAGCATCATGTGTGGTCATTATACAGTATGGAGCATCATGTGGGGTCATTATACAGTATGGAGCATCATGTGCGGCCATTATACAGTATGGAGCATCATGTGGGGTGATTATACAGTATGGAGCATCATGTGCGGCCATTATACAGTATGTAGCATCATGTGCGGCCATTATACAGCATGGAGCATCATGTGGGGCCATTATACAGTATGGAGCACTGTGTGGCCATTATACAGCATGGAGCATCATGTGGGGCCATTATACAGTATGGAGCACTGTGTGGCCATTATACAGTATGGAGCATCATGTGGGGCCATTATACAGTATGGAGCGCTGTGCGGTCATTATACAGTATGGAGCATCATGTGGGGTCATTATACAGTATGGAGCATCATGTGGGGTCATTATACAGTATGGAGCATCATGTGCGGCCATTATACAGTATGGAACATCATATGTGGCCATTATACAGTATGGAGCATCATGTGCGGCCATTATACAGCATGGAGCATCATGTGGGGCCATTATACAGTATGGAGCACTGTGCGGTCATTATACAGTATGGAGCGTCATGTGCGGCCATTATACAGTATGGAGCATCATGTGCGGCCATTATACAGTATGGAGCATCATGTGCGGCCATTATACAGTATGGAGCACCATGTGGGGCCATTATACAGTATGGAGCACTGTGCGGTCATTATACAGTATGGAGCATCATGTGTGGTCATTATACAGCATGGAGCATCATGTGGGGTCATTATACAGCATGGAGCATCATGTGTGGTCATTATACAGTATGGAGCATCATGTGCGGCCATTATACAGTATGGAGCATCATGTGCGGTCATTATACAGTATGGAGCATCATGTGTGGCCATTATACAGTATGGAACATCATGTGTGGCCATTATACAGTACTGAGCATCATGTGGGGCCATTATACAGTATTGAGCATCATGTGGGGTCATTATACAGCATGGAGCATCATGTGGGGTCATTATACAATATGGAGCATCATGTGTGGCCATTATACAGTATGGAGCATCATGTGTGGCCATTATACAGTATGGAGCATCATGTGTGGCCATTATACAGTACTGAGCATCATGTGGGGCCATTATACAGTATGTAGCATCATGTGCGGCCATTATACAGCATGGAGCATCATGTGGGGCCATTATACAGTATGGAGCACTGTGTGGCCATTATACAGTATGGAGCATCATGTGTGGCCATTATACAGTATGGAGCACTGTGTGGCCATTATACAGTATGGAGCATCATGTGTGGCCATTATACAGTATGGAGCATCATGTGTGGCCATTATACAGTATGGAGAACTATGTGGCCATTATACAGTATGGAGCACTGTGTGGCCATTATACAGTATGGAGCATCATGTGCGGTCATTATACAGTATGGAGCATCATGTGTGGCCATTATACAGTATGGAGAACTATGTGGCCATTATACAGTATGTAGCATCATGTGCGGCCATTATACAGGATGGAGCATCATGTGCGGCCATTATACAGCATGGAGCATCATGTGGGGCCATTATACAGTATGGAGCATCATGTGGGGCCATTATACAGGATGGAGCATCATGTGCGGTCATTATACAGTATGGAGCATCATGTGTGGCCATTATACAGTATGGAGCATCATGTGGGGCCATTATACAGGATGGAGCATCATGTGCGGTCATTATACAGTATGGAGCATCATGTGCGGCCATTATACAGGATGGAGCATCATGTGTGGCCATTATACAGTATGTAGCATCATGTGCGGCCATTATACAGGATGGAGCATCATGTGCGGCCATTATACAGTATGGAGCACTGTGTGGCGATTATACAGCATGGAGCATCATGTGTGTTCATTATACAGTATGGAGCATCATGTGGGGCCATTATACAGTATGGAGCATCATGTGTGGCCATTATACAGTATGGAGCATCATGTGGGGCCATTATACAGGATGGAGCATCATGTGCGGTCATTATACAGTATGGAGCATCATGTGTGGTCGTTATACAGTATGGAGCATCATGTGGGGCCATTATACAGTATGGAGCATCATGTGGGGCCATTATACAGTATGGAGCATCATGTGTGGTCATTATACAGTATGGAACATCATGTGGGGCCATTATACAGGATGGAGCATCATGTGCGGTCATTATACAGTATGGAGCATCATGTGTGTTCATTATACAGTATGGAGCATCATGTGGGGCCATTATACAGTATGGAGCATCATGTGGGGTGATTATACAGTATGGAGCATCATGTGTGGTCATTATACAGTATGGAGCATCATGTGTGTTCATTATACAGTATGGAGCATCATGTGGGGCCATTATACAGTATGGAGCATCATGTGGGGCCATTATACAGTATGGAGCATCATGTGTGGTCATTATACAGTATGGAACATCATGTGGGGCCATTATACAGGATGGAGCATCATGTGCGGTCATTATACAGTATGGAGCATCATGTGTGTTCATTATACAGTATGGAGCATCATGTGCGGCCATTATACAGTATGGAGCATCATGTGGGGTGATTATACAGTATGGAACATCATGTGTGGCCATTATACAGTATGTAGCATCATGTGCGGCCATTATACAGCATGGAGCATCATGTGGGGCCATTATACAGTATGGAGCACTGTGTGGCCATTATACAGTATGGAGCATCATGTGGGGCTATTATACAGTATGGAGCACCATGTGGGGCCATTATACAGTATGGAGCATCATGTGTGTTCATTATACAGTATGGAGCATCATGTGGGGCCATTATACAGTATGGAGCACTGTGTGGCGATTATACAGTATGGAGCATCATGTGCAGTCATTATACAGCATGGAGCATCATGTGGGGCCATTATACAGTATGGAGCACTGTGTGGCCATTATACAGTATGGAGCATCATGTGGGGCCATTATACAGTATGGAGCACTGTGCGGTCATTATACAGTATGTAGCATCATGTGTGGTCATTATACAGTATGGAGCATCATGTGGGGTCATTATACAGTATGGAGCATCATGTGGGGCCATTATACAGTATGGAGCACTGTGCGGTCATTATACAGTATGTAGCATCATGTGTGGTCATTATACAGTATGGAGCACTGTGCGGTCATTATACAGTATGTAGCATCATGTGTGGTCATTATACAGTATGGAGCATCATGTGTGGCCATTATACAGTATGGAGCATCATGTGTGGTCATTATACAGTATGGAGCATCATGTGGGGTCATTATACAGTATGGAGCATCATGTGCGGCCATTATACAGTATGGAGCATCATGTGGGGTGATTATACAGTATGGAACATCATGTGTGGCCATTATACAGTATGTAGCATCATGTGCGGCCATTATACAGCATGGAGCATCATGTGGGGCCATTATACAGTATGGAGCACTGTGTGGCCATTATACAGCATGGAGCATCATGTGGGGCCATTATACAGTATGGAGCACTGTGTGGCCATTATACAGTATGGAGCATCATGTGGGGCCATTATACAGTATGGAGCGCTGTGCGGTCATTATACAGTATGGAGCATCATGTGGGGTCATTATACAGTATGGAGCATCATGTGGGGTCATTATACAGTATGGAGCATCATGTGCGGCCATTATACAGTATGGAACATCATATGTGGCCATTATACAGTATGGAGCATCATGTGCGGCCATTATACAGCATGGAGCATCATGTGGGGCCATTATACAGTATGGAGCACTGTGCGGTCATTATACAGTATGGAGCATCATGTGCGGCCATTATACAGTATGGAGCATCATGTGCGGCCATTATACAGTATGGAGCATCATGTGCGGCCATTATACAGTATGGAGCACCATGTGGGGCCATTATACAGTATGGAGCACTGTGCGGTCATTATACAGTATGGAGCATCATGTGTGGTCATTATACAGCATGGAGCATCATGTGGGGTCATTATACAGCATGGAGCATCATGTGTGGTCATTATACAGTATGGAGCATCATGTGCGGCCATTATACAGTATGGAGCATCATGTGCGGTCATTATACAGTATGGAGCATCATGTGTGGCCATTATACAGTATGGAACATCATGTGTGGCCATTATACAGTATGGAACATCATGTGGGGCCATTATACAGTATGGAGCATCATGTGTGGTCATTATACAGCATGGAGCATCATGTGGGGTCATTATACAGCATGGAGCATCATGTGTGGTCATTATACAGTATGGAGCATCATGTGCGATCATTATACAGTATGGAGCGTCATGTGTGGTCATTATACAGTATGGAACATCATGTGTGGCCATTATACAGTATGGAACATCATGTGGGGCCATTATACAGTATGGAGCATCATGTGTGGTCATTATACAGTGTTGAGCATCATGTGGGGTCATTATACAGCATGGAGCATCATGTGTGGTCATTATACAGTATGGAGCATCATGTGCGATCATTATACAGTATGGAGCGTCATGTGGGGCCATTATACAGTACTGAGCATCATGTGGGGCCATTATACAGTACTGAGCATCATGTGTGGCCATTATACAGTATGGAGCATCATGTGTGGCCATTATACAGTATGGACCATCATGTGTGGCCATTATACAGTATGGAGCATCATGTGGGGCCATTATACAGTATGGAACATCATGTGTGGCCATTATACAGTATGGAGCATCATGTGGGGCCATTATACAGTATTGAGCATCATGAGCGGCCATTATACAGTATGGAGCATCATGTGTGGCCATTATACAGTATGGAGCATCATGTGGGGCCATTATACAGTATGGAGCATCATGTGGGGCCATTATACAGTATGGTGCACTGTGTGGCCATAATACAGTATGGAGCATCATGTATGGCCATTATACAGTATGGAGCATCATGTGGGGCCATTATACAGTATGGAGCATTATGTGGGGCCATTATACAGTATGGAGCATCATGTGGGGCCATTATACAGTATTGAGCATCATGAGCGGCCATTATACAGGATGGAGCATCATGTGCGGCTGTTATACAGTATGGAGCATCATGTGGGGCCATTATACAGTATGGAGCATCATGTGGGGCCATTATACAGTATGGTGCACTGTGTGGCCATTATACAGTATGGAGCATCATGTGAGGTCATTATACAGTATGGAGCATCATGTGGGGCCATTATACAGTATGGAGCACTGTGTGGCCATTATACAGTATAGTATTAGGTGGTAATAGTATGCTGATAATTAGTGACAGCTAGACCAGGTAAAAAGCGCATGTGGCTGCTTGCTTACCTTGGAAGACTTGGTGGTGTGCAAAGTGGTTGCATGTATGAGGGTGCAGATTTGGTGCTGTACCAGGCGTCCGGAGTTGGGGTTGTTGTTCGGAGCCAAGCAGTGAAGTCTAGGTGTAAATGTGCTGTGTAGAGCCAGGGAAGCCCCGGCCGGTGGCGTCAGTGGATACTAAGTGTGGAAACAAGATGGCCGATAAGCAGCACCTACATGTGACGTCACACTAGGTACGGAGCGAGGGAAATGTTGGGGGGCGACCAAAGAACGGCGCTCTTCATCATCATCATCATCAGGGTAATAGCTCCCCAACAACACAGCCCATCGTATATAGCTCCACATGTACTCACATTAACGCAGAGTGGACACGTCCCTCACTCCACCATAGCTGGACGGGCACACGTGGCTCGCAGTGACATGAGGGTATAGAGCCCACAGGCGCCTCTTCTATTAGAACATCCAGGCTCCATCTATGGAGAGAAGCGGCGGAGACCCGGGCAGCATCTCACCTATCACCCGACACACCACAAGGATGGGCCGCTGCCCTCAGCCCCGCCACACACATCACTCACGCCAGGTCCGTGTTCTCCACCACAAACTTCACGTTCTCGTCCGTCAGATCCGTGATGCGGACGGTCGGCTGGTTGGCGTACGGCATGTCGGCAGGAGAAGCAGCAACCGGAAGTGAGGGCCATAGAGCGGAGAGGCAGGAGAGAGCGCCGAGGGAGGATAGAGCTGCGGCTGGAGGACTGAGCGGCTCCGGAAGTGAGGGCCATAGAGCGGAGACGCGGGAGGGAGCGCCGAGGGAGGAAAGAGCTGCGGCTGGAGGACTGAGCGGCTCCGGAAGTGAGGGCCATAGAGCGGAGAGGCAGGAGAGAGCGCCGAGGGGAGATACAGCTGCGGCTGGAGGACTGAGCGGCTCCGGAAGTGAGGGCCATAGAGCGGAGAGGCAGGAGGGAGCGCCGAGGGGAGATACAGCTGCGGCTGGAGGACTGAGCGGCTCCGGAAGTGAGGGCCATAGAGAGGAGACGCGGGAGGGAGCGCCGAGGGGAGATACAGCTGCGGCTGGAGGACTGAGCGGCTCCGGAAGCACGTGGTGCGGCGGTGTGGAGGGCAGTATAGAGCTGCAGTGTGTGGTGAGGCTGTACAGAGAGCTGTGTGGAGCGGCAGGATGGCGGAGTTCGTCCAGCGCCGCGCGGAGGATCACATCCCGGAGCTGCAGCAGCTGGAGCGGGTCGGGCTGCTGACCTGTAAGGAAGTCAGGTGAGAGCCCCGGTGTGTGTGGAGGTCGGTGTCTGGGGGCCCCCGGTGTGTGTGTGTGTGTGTAGGAGGTCGGTGTCTGGGGGGCCCCCGGTGTGTGTGTGTGTGTGTGGAGGTCGGTGACTCTGGGGGGCCCCCGGTGTGTGTGGAGGTCGGTGACTCTGGGGGGCCCCGGTGTGTGTGTGTGTAGGTCGGTGACTCTGGGGGGCCCCCGGTGTGTGTGTGTGGAGGTCGGTGACTCTGGGGGGCCCCCGGTGTGTGTGTGTGGAGGTCGGTGACTCTGGGGGGCCCCCGGTGTGTGTGGAGGTCGGTGACTCTGGGGGGCCCCCGGTGTGTGTGTGTGGAGGTCGGTGACTCTGGGGGGCCCCCGGTGTGTGTGTGTGGAGGTCGGTGACTCTGGGGGGCCCCCGGTGTGTGTGTAGGTCGGTGACTCTGGGGGGCCCCCGGTGTGTGTGTGTGGAGGTCGGTGACTCTGGGGGGCCCCCGGTGTGTGTGTAGGTCGGTGACTCTGGGGGGCCCCCGGTGTGTGTGTGTGGAGGTCGGTGACTCTGGGGGGCCCCCGGTGTGTGTGTGTGTGGAGGTTGGTGACTCTGGGGGGCCCCCGGTGTGTGTGTAGGTCGGTGACTCTGGGGGGCCCCCGGTGTGTGTGTGTGGAGGTCGGTGACTCTGGGGGGCCCCCGGTGTGTGTGTGTGGAGGTCGGTGACTCTGGGGGGCCCCCGGTGTGTGTGTGTGGAGGTCGGTGACTCTGGGGGGCCCCCGGTGTGTGTGGAGGTCGGTGACTCTAAGGGGCCCCCGGTGTGTGTGTAGGTCGGTGTCTGGGGGGCCCCCGGTGTGTGTGTGTGGAGGTCGGTGACTCTGGGGGGCCCCCGGTGTGTGTGTGTGGAGGTCGGTGTCTGGGGGGCCCCCGGTGTGTGTGTGGAGGTCGGTGACTCTGGGGGGCCCCCGGTGTGTGTGGAGGTCGGTGACTCTGGGGGGCCCCCGGTGTGTGTGGAGGTCGGTGACTCTGGGGGGCCCCCGGTGTGTGTGTGTAGGTCGGTGTCTGGGGGGCCCCCGGTGTGTGTGTGTGGAGGTCGGTGACTCTGGGGGGCCCCCGGTGTGTGTGTGTGGAGGTCGGTGACTCTGGGGGGCCCCCGGTGTGTGTGTGTGGAGGTCGGTGACTCTGGGGGGCCCCCGGTGTGTGTGTGTGGAGGTCGGTGACTCTGGGGGGCCCCCGGTGTGTGTGGAGGTCGGTGACTCTGGGGGGCCCCCGGTGTGTGTGTGTGGAGGTCGGTGACTCTGGGGGGCCCCCGGTGTGTGTGTGTGGAGGTCGGTGACTCTGGGGGGCCCCCGGTGTGTGTGGAGGTCGGTGACTCTGGGGGGCCCCCGGTGTGTGTGTGTAGGTCGGTGTCTGGGGGGCCCCCGGTGTGTGTGTGTGGAGGTCGGTGACTCTGGGGGGCCCCCGGTGTGTGTGTGTGGAGGTCGGTGACTCTGGGGGGCCCCCGGTGTGTGTGTGTGGAGGTCGGTGACTCTGGGGGGCCCCCGGTGTGTGTGTGTGGAGGTCGGTGACTCTGGGGGGCCCCCGGTGTGTGTGGAGGTCGGTGACTCTGGGGGGCCCCCGGTGTGTGTGTGTGGAGGTCGGTGACTCTGGGGGGCCCCCGGTGTGTGTGGAGGTCGGTGACTCTGGGGGGCCCCCGGTGTGTGTGTAGGTCGGTGTCTGGGGGGCCCCCGGTGTGTGTGTGTGGAGGTCGGTGACTCTGGGGGGCCCCCGGTGTGTGTGTGTGGAGGTCGGTG
The DNA here is from genome assembly GCF_032444005.1 of Ranitomeya imitator. Classification (NCBI taxonomy): domain Eukaryota; kingdom Metazoa; phylum Chordata; class Amphibia; order Anura; family Dendrobatidae; genus Ranitomeya; species Ranitomeya imitator. The sequence goes on from NC_091290.1 coordinate 156,514,647, forward strand.
ACTCTGGGGGGCCCCCGGTGTGTGTGGAGGTCGGAGACTCTGGGGGGCCCCCGGTGTGTGTGTGTAGGTCGGTGACTCTGGGGGGCCCCCGGTGTGTGTGGAGGTCGGTGTCTGGGGGGCCCCCGGTGTGTGTGTGTGTGTAGGTCGGTGACTCTGGGGGGCCCCCGGTGTGTGTGGAGGTCGGTGACTCTGGGGGGCCCCCGGTGTGTGTGGAGGTCGGAGACTCTGGGGGGCCCCCGGTGTGTGTGTGGAGGTCGGTGACTCTGGGGGGCCCCCGGTGTGTGTGGAGGTCGGTGTCTGGGGGGCCCCCGGTGTGTGTGTGTGTAGGTCGGTGACTCTGGGGGGCCCCCGGTGTGTGTGGAGGTCGGTGACTCTGGGGGGCCCCCGGTGTGTGTGTGTAGGTCGGTGTCTGGGGGGCCCCCGGTGTGTGTGTGTGGAGGTCGGTGACTCTGGGGGGCCCCCGGTGTGTGTGTAGGAGGTCGGTGTCTGGGGGGCCCCCGGTGTGTGTGTGTGGAGGTCGGTGACTCTGGGGGGCCCCCGGTGTGTGTGTAGGAGGTCGGTGTCTGGGGGGCCCCCGGTGTGTGTGTGTGGAGGTCGGTGAATCTGGGGGGCCCCCGGTGTGTGTGGAGGTCGGTGACTCTGGGGGGCCCCCGGTGTGTGTGGAGGTCGGTGTCTGGGGGCCCCCGGTGTGTGTGTAGGTCGGTGTCTGGGGGGCCCCCGGTGTGTGTGTGTGTGTGGAGGTCGGTGACTCTGGGGGGCCCCCGGTGTGTGTGTGTGGAGGTCGGTGACTCTGGGGGGCCCCCGGTGTGTGTGGAGGTCGGTGACTCTGGGGGCCCCCGGTGTGTGTGGAGGTCGGTGTCTGGGGGCCCCCGGTGTGTGTGTAGGTCGGTGTCTGGGGGGCCCCCGGTGTGTGTGTGTGGAGGTCGGTGACTCTGGGGGGCCCCCGGTGTGTGTGTGTAGGTCGGTGTCTGGGGGGCCCCCGGTGTGTGTGTGTGGAGGTCGGTGACTCTGGGGGGCCCCCGGTGTGTGTGTGTGGAGGTCGGTGACTCTGGGGGGCCCCCGGTGTGTGTGTGTGGAGGTCGGTGACTCTGGGGGGCCCCCGGTGTGTGTGTGTGTGGAGATCGGTGACTCTGGGGGGCCCCCGGTGTGTGTGGAGGTCGGTGACTCTGGGGGGCCCCCGGTGTGTGTGTGTGGAGGTCGGTGACTCTGGGGGGCCCCCGGTGTGTGTGGAGGTCGGTGACTCTGGGGGGCCCCCGGTGTGTGTGTAGGTCGGTGTCTGGGGGGCCCCCGGTGTGTGTGTGTGGAGGTCGGTGACTCTGGGGGGCCCCCGGTGTGTGTGTGTGGAGGTCGGTGACTCTGGGGGGCCCCCGGTGTGTGTGGAGGTCGGAGACTCTGGGGGGCCCCCGGTGTGTGTGGAGGTCGGTGACTCTGGGGGGCCCCCGGTGTGTGTGTGTAGGTCGGTGTCTGGGGGGCCCCCGGTGTGTGTGTGTGGAGGTCGGTGACTCTGGGGGGCCCCCGGTGTGTGTGTAGGAGGTCGGTGTCTGGGGGGCCCCCGGTGTGTGTGTGTGGAGGTCGGTGAATCTGGGGGGCCCCCGGTGTGTGTGGAGGTCGGTGACTCTGGGGGGGCCCCCGGTGTGTGTGGAGGTCGGTGTCTGGGGGCCCCCGGTGTGTGTGTAGGTCGGTGTCTGGGGGGCCCCCGGTGTGTGTGTGTGTGGAGGTCGGTGACTCTGGGGGGCCCCCGGTGTGTGTGTGTGGAGGTCGGTGACTCTGGGGGGCCCCCGGTGTGTGTGTGGAGGTCGGTGACTCTGGGGGGCCCCCGGTGTGTGTGGAGGTCGGTGACTCTGGGGGGCCCCCGGTGTGTGTGGAGGTCGGTGACTCTGGGGGGCCCCCGGTGTGTGTGGAGGTCGGTGACTCTGGGGGGCCCCCGGTGTGTGTGTAGGAGGTCGGTGTCTGGGGGGCCCCCGGTGTGTGTGTGTGGAGGTCGGTGAATCTGGGGGGCCCCCGGTGTGTGTGGAGGTCGGTGACTCTGGGGGGCCCCCGGTGTGTGTGGAGGTCGGTGTCTGGGGGCCCCCGGTGTGTGTGTAGGTCGGTGTCTGGGGGGCCCCCGGTGTGTGTGTGTGTGGAGGTCGGTGACTCTGGGGGGCCCCCGGTGTGTGTGTGTGGAGGTCGGTGACTCTGGGGGGCCCCCGGTGTGTGTGGAGGTCGGTGACTCTGGGGGCCCCCGGTGTGTGTGGAGGTCGGTGTCTGGGGGCCCCCGGTGTGTGTGTAGGTCGGTGTCTGGGGGGCCCCCGGTGTGTGTGTGTGGAGGTCGGTGACTCTGGGGGGCCCCCGGTGTGTGTGTGTGTAGGTCGGTGTCTGGGGGGCCCCCGGTGTGTGTGTGTGGAGGTCGGTGACTCTGGGGGGCCCCCGGTGTGTGTGGAGGTCGGTGACTCTGGGGGGCCCCCGGTGTGTGTGGAGGTCGGTGACTCTGGGGGGCCCCCGGTGTGTGTGTAGGAGGTCGGTGTCTGGGGGGCCCCCGGTGTGTGTGTGTGGAGGTCGGTGACTCTGGGGGGCCCCCGGTGTGTGTGGAGGTCGGTGACTCTGGGGGGCCCCCGGTGTGTGTGGAGGTCGGTGACTCTGGGGGGCCCCCGGTGTGTGTGGAGGTCGGTGACTCTGGGGGGCCCCCGGTGTGTGTGTGTAGGTCGGTGTCTGGGGGGCCCCCGGTGTGTGTGTGTGGAGGTCGGTGACTCTGGGGGGCCCCCGGTGTGTGTGGAGGTCGGTGACTCTGGGGGGCCCCCGGTGTGTGTGGAGGTCGGTGACTCTGGGGGGCCCCCGGTGTGTGTGGAGGTCGGTGACTCTGGGGGGCCCCCGGTGTGTGTGTGTAGGTCGGTGTCTGGGGGGCCCCCGGTGTGTGTGTGTGGAGGTCGGTGACTCTGGGGGGCCCCCGGTGTGTGTGTGTAGGTCGGTGTCTGGGGGGCCCCCGGTGTGTGTGTGTGGAGGTCGGTGACTCTGGGGGGCCCCCGGTGTGTGTGGAGGTCGGTGACTCTGGGGGGCCCCCGGTGTGTGTGGAGGTCGGTGACTCTGGGGGGCCCCCGGTGTGTGTGTGTAGGTCGGTGTCTGGGGGGCCCCCGGTGTGTGTGTGTGGAGGTCGGTGACTCTGGGGGGCCCCCGGTGTGTGTGGAGGTCGGTGACTCTGGGGGGCCCCCGGTGTGTGTGGAGGTTGGTGACTCTGGGGTGCCCCCGGTGTGTGTGTGGAGGTCGGTGTCTGGGGGGCCCCCGGTGTGTGTGTGTGGAGGTCGGTGTCTGGGGGGGCCCCGTGTGTGTGTGTGTGGAGGTCGGTGTCTGGGGGGCCCCCGGTGTGTGTGTGTGGAGGTCGGTGTCTGGGGGGCCCCCCGTGTGTGTGTGTGGAGGTCGGTGACTCTGGGGGGGGCCGCCGGTGTGTGTGTGGAGGTTGGTGACTCTGGGGGGCCCCCGGTGTGTGTGTGTGTGTGTGTAGGTCGGTGTCTGGGGGCCCCCGGTGTGTGTAGGTCGGTGTCTGGGGGCCCCCGGTGTGTGGAGGTCGGTGTCTGGGGGGCCCCCGTGTGTGTGTGTGGAGGTCGGTGACTCTGGGGGGCCCCCGGTGTGTGTGGAGGTCGGTGACTCTGGGGGGCCCCCGGTGTGTGTGGAGGTCGGTGACTCTGGGGGGCCCCCGGTGTGTGTGTAGGAGGTCGGTGTCTGGGGGGCCCCCGGTGTGTGTGTGTGGAGGTCGGTGACTCTGGGGGGCCCCCGGTGTGTGTGGAGGTCGGTGACTCTGGGGGGCCCCCGGTGTGTGTGGAGGTCGGTGACTCTGGGGGGCCCCCGGTGTGTGTGGAGGTCGGTGACTCTGGGGGGCCCCCGGTGTGTGTGTGTAGGTCGGTGTCTGGGGGGCCCCCGGTGTGTGTGTGTGGAGGTCGGTGACTCTGGGGGGCCCCCGGTGTGTGTGGAGGTCGGTGACTCTGGGGGGCCCCCGGTGTGTGTGGAGGTCGGTGACTCTGGGGGGCCCCCGGTGTGTGTGTGTAGGTCGGTGTCTGGGGGGCCCCCGGTGTGTGTGTGTGGAGGTCGGTGACTCTGGGGGGCCCCCGGTGTGTGTGGAGGTCGGTGACTCTGGGGGGCCCCCGGTGTGTGTGGAGGTTGGTGACTCTGGGGGGCCCCCGGTGTGTGTGTGTGGAGGTCGGTGTCTGGGGGGCCCCCGGTGTGTGTGTGTGGAGGTCGGTGTCTGGGGGGGCCCCGTGTGTGTGTGTGTGGAGGTCGGTGTCTGGGGGGCCCCCGGTGTGTGTGTGTGGAGGTCGGTGTCTGGGGGGCCCCCCGTGTGTGTGTGTGGAGGTCGGTGACTCTGGGGGGGGCCGCCGGTGTGTGTGGAGGTCGGTGACTCTGGGGGGCCCCCGGTGTGTGTGTGTGGAGGTCGGTGACTCTGGGGGGCCCCCGGTGTGTGTGTGTGGAGGTCGGTGTCTGGGGGGCCCCGTGTGTGTGTGTGTGGAGGTCGGTGTCTGGGGGGCCCCGTGTGTGTGGAGGTCGGTGTCTGGGGGGCCCCCGGTGTGTGTGTGTGGAGGTCGGTGTCTGGGGGGGCCCCGTGTGTGTGTGTGTGGAGGTCGGTGTCTGGGGGGCCCCCGGTGTGTGTGTGTGTGTGGAGGTCGGTGTCTGGGGGGCCCCCCGTGTGTGTGTGTGTGGAGGTCGGTGACTCTGGGGGGCCCCCGGTGTGTGTGTGTGTGGAGGTCGGTGACTCTGGGGGGCCCCCGGTGTGTGTGTGTGGAGGTCGGTGTCTGGGGGGCCCCGTGTGTGTGTGTGTGGAGGTCGGTGTCTGGGGGGCCCCGTGTGTGTGTGTGTGTGTGTGGAGGTCGGTGTCTGGGGGGCCCCGTGTGTGTGTGTGTGTGTGTGTGTGGAGGTCGGTGTCTGGGGGGCCCCCGGTGTGTGTGTGTGTGTGTGTGTGGAGGTCGGTGTCTGGGGGGCCCCGTGTGTGTGTGTGGAGGTCGGTGTCTGGGGGGCCCCCGGTGTGTGTGTGTGGAGGTCGGTGTCTGGGGGGGCCCCGTGTGTGTGTGTGTGGAGGTCGGTGTCTGGGGGGCCCCCGGTGTGTGTGTGGAGGTCGGTGTCTGGGGGGCCCCCCGTGTGTGTGTGTGTGGAGGTCGGTGACTCTGGGGGGCCCCCGGTGTGTGTGTGTGTGGAGGTCGGTGACTCTGGGGGGCCCCCGGTGTGTGTGTGTGGAGGTCGGTGTCTGGGGGGCCCCGTGTGTGTGTGTGTGGAGGTCGGTGTCTGGGGGGCCCCGTGTGTGTGTGTGTGTGTGGAGGTCGGTGTCTGGGGGGCCCCCGGTGTGTGTGTGTGTGTGGAGGTCGGTGTCTGGGGGGCCCCGTGTGTGTGTGTGGAGGTCGGTGTCTGGGGGGCCCCCGGTGTGTGTGTAGGAGGTCGGTGTCTGGGGGGCCCCCGGTGTGTGTGTAGGAGGTCGGTGTCTGGGGGGCCCCCGGTGTGTGTGTAGGAGGTCGGTGACTCTGGGGGGCCCCCGGTGTGTGTGTAGGAGGTCGGTGTCTGGGGGGCCCCGTGTGTGTGTGTGGAGGTCGGTGTCTGGGGGGCCCCCGGTGTGTGTGTAGGAGGTCGGTGTCTGGGGGGCCCCCGGTGTGTGTGTAGGAGGTCGGTGTCTGGGGGGCCCCGTGTGTGTGTGTGGAGGTCGGTGTCTGGGGGGCCCCGTGTGTGTGTAGGAGGTCGGTGTCTGGGGGGCCCCCGGTGTGTGTGTAGGAGGTCGGTGTCTGGGGGGCCCCCGGTGTGTGTGTAGGAGGTCGGTGACTCTGGGGGGCCCCCGGTGTGTGTGTAGGAGGTCGGTGTCTGGGGGCCCCCGGTGTGTGTGTGTGTGTGTGTGTAGGTCGGTGTCTGGGGGCCCCCGGTGTGTGTGTGTGTGGAGGTCGGTGACTCTGGGGGGCCCCCGGTGTGTGTGTGTGTGGAGGTCGGTGTCTGGGGGGCCCCCGGTGTTTGTGTGTGTGGAGGTCGGTGTCTGGGGGGCCCCCGGTGTGTGTGTGGAGGTCTGTGACTCTGGGGGGCCCCGTAAGGCACCGCTCACATCTCGTCTTATTTTTTGCAGATCTGTCATTAAGAAACGAATGTCTCTGGAGTACAAGCTGGGGAGGAGGACAGTAGAGAAGGAGGACTTCATCAGCTACATCCAGGTGAGCCAAACAGGACACACACACACGCCCCCTCCCTCCCTCCGCCCCCTCCCTCCGCTCTCGCCCCCTCCCTCCGCTCTCGCCCCCTCCCTCCGCTCTCGCCCCCTCCCTCCGCTCTCGCCCCCTCCCTCCGCTCTCGCCCCCTCCCTCCGCTCTTGCCCCCTCCCTCCCTCCGCTCTCGCCCCCTCCCTCCCTCCGCTCTCGCCCCCTCCCTCCCTCCGCTCTCACCCCCTCCCTCCCTCCCTCCGCTCTCGCCCCCTCCGCTCTCGCCCCCTCCCTCCCTCCCTCCCTCCGCTCTCGCCCCCTCCCTCCCTCCCTCCCTCCGCTCTCGCCCCCTCCCTCCCTCCCTCCCTCCGCTCTCGCCCCCTCCCTCCCTCTCTCCGCTCTCGCCCCCTCCCTCCCTCCCTCCGCTCTCGCCCCCTCCCTCAACGCTCTTGCCTTGTCTTTTATAGTATGAGATCAACTTTCTGGAGCTGCTTAAAAAGAGGAGGCAGGTATGAAGGATTCAATGGTTCTGTGAGGTCGGGGGGAATGGCTGTTAGTTTGGAGAGGTCGGGGGAATGGCTGTTAGTTTGGAGAGGTCGGGGGGGAATGGCTGTTAGTTTGGAGAGGTCGGGGGGGAATGGCTGTTAGTTTGGAGAGGTCGGGGGAATGGCTGTTAGTTTGGAGAGGTCGGGGGGAATGACTGTTAGTTTGGAGAGGTCGGGGGGAATGGCTGTTAGTTTGGAGAGGTCGGGGGAATGGCTGTTAGTTTGGAGAGGTCGGGGGGGAATGGCTGTTAGTTTGGAGAGGTCGGGGGGGAATGGCTGTTAGTTTGGAGAGGTCGGGGGAATGGCTGTTAGTTTGGAGAGGTCGGGGGGGAATGGCTGTTAGTTTGGAGAGGTCGGGGGGGAATGGCTGTTAGTTTGGAGAGGTCGGGGGAATGGCTGTTAGTTTGGAGAGGTCGGGGGGGAATGACTGTTTGGAGAGGTCGGGGGGAATGGCTGTTAGTCTGGAGAGGTCGGGGGGAATGGATGTTAGTTTGGAGAGGTCGGGGGGGAATGGCTGTTAGTTTGGAGAGGTCGGGGGGAATGACTGTTAGTTTGGAGAGGTCGGGGGAATGGCTGTTAGTTTGGAGAGGTCGGGGGGAATGACTGTTTGGAGAGGTCGGGGGGAATGGCTGTTAGTCTGGAGAGGTCGGGGGGGAATGGCTGTTAGTTTGGAGAGGTCGGGGGGGAATGGCTGTTAGTTTGGAGAGGTCGGGGGGAATGACTGTTAGTTTGGAGAGGTCGGGGGGGAATGACTGTTAGTTTGGAGAGGTCGGGGGGGAATGACTGTTAGTTTGGAGAGGTCGGGGGGGAATGACTGTTAGTTTGGAGAGGTCGGGGGGGAATGACTGTTAGTCTGGAGAGGTCGGGGGGGAATGACTGTTAGTCTGGAGAGGTCGGGGGGGAATGACTGTTAGCTTGGAGAGGTCGGGGGGGGAATGACTGTTAGTTTGGAGAGGTCGGGGGGGAATGACTGTTAGTTTGGAGAGGTCGGGGGGGAATGACTGTTAGTTTGGAGAGGTCGGGGGGAATGACTGTTAGTTTGGAGAGGTCGGGGGGGGAATGACTGTTAGTCTGGAGAGGTCGGGGGGGAATGACTGTTAGTCTGGAGAGGTCGGGGGGGAATGACTGTTAGTTTGGAGAGGTCGGGGGGGAATGACTGTTAGTTTGGAGAGGTCGGGGGGGAATGGCTGTTAGTCTGGAGAGGTCGGGGGGGAATGACTGTTAGTTTGGAGAGGTCGGGGGCTGTGCAGCTCGGGATCTCGGTCAAACTCTCAGTAGGGGTGGAGCAGCTCTTCTCGAGGGCGTGGCGGTAGTGTTGCCCCTGATTGGTCAGTCTCCCCTGTGTTCTCAGCGCATTGGATACTGGCATAAGAAGGAGGAGATGGAGTACGTGATCCTACAGAGAGTCCACAACCTCTTCATTCGCGCCACCAACAAGTGGAAGGTATGTGCTGCTGTACTGCGCATGCTGGGGGTTGTAGTCTTGGTGACCTCCTAACCTCTTGCTGCTGTCGTCTTGTAGGAGGACCTGCAGATGTGGATGTCTCACGTGGCTTTCTGTAAGAAGTGGGTGAGTGTCTCAGTCAGTTTGCGCTCGGCCTGGAGCACGTTCTCCATCTGACGCTTGTCTCTGTTTCAGAACTTTAAATTGAAGCTCAGCAGCATCTTCTCCTCCCTCCTGGCCGTGCACCCGGATAAAGCAGGTAGTACACGGACCGCTCCCTCCGGCCCCGCGCCGACCGCTCCCTCCGGCCCCGCGCCGACCGCTCCCTCCGGCCCCGCGCCGACCGCTCCCTCCGGCCCCGCGCCGACCGCTCCCTCCGGCCCCGTGCCGACCGCTCCCTCCGGCCCCGCGCCGACCGCTCCCTCCGGCCCCGCGCCGACCGCTCCCTCCGGCCCCGCGCCGACCGCTCCCTCTTCTTTGCTTTCAGCTTTGTGGATAATGGCAGCCAAGTGGGAGTTTGAAGATCATCTGTCAACAGAGAGTGCAAGACATCTCTTTCTGCGCGCCCTGCGCTTCCACCCAGACTCCGCCAAATTGTACCTGGAGGTGAGTGTATGCTACCAGCACTAAACTGTGTGCCTCCTGATGGGGGTAGTATTATAGTAGTTATATTCTTGTATATAGGGGGCAGTATTATAGTAGTTATATTCTTGTACATAGGGGCAGTATTATAGTAGTTATATTCTTGTACATAGGGGCAGTATTATAGTAGTTATATTCTTGTACATAGGGGCAGTATTATAGTGGTTATATTCTTGTACATAGGAGCAGTATTATAGTAGTTATATTCTTGTATATAGGGGGCAGTATTATAGTAGTTATATTCTTGTACATAGGGAGCAGTATTATAGTAGTTATATTCTTGTACATAGGGGCAGTATTATAGTAGTTATATTCTTGTACATAGGGGCAGTATTATAGTAGTTATATTCTTGTACATAGGGGGCAGTATTATAGTAGTTATATTCTTGTACATAGGGGGCAGTATTATAGTAGTTATATTCTTGTACATAGGGGCAGTATTATAGTAGTTATATTCTTGTACATAGGAGCAGTATTATAGTAGTTATATTCTTGTACATAGGAGCAGTATTATAGTAGTTATATTCTTGTACATAGGGGGCAGTATTATAGTAGTTATATTCTTGTATATAGGAGCAGTATTATAGTAGTTATATTCTTGTACATAGGGGCAGTATTATAGTAGATATATTCTTGTATATAGGAGCAGTGTTATAGTAGTTATATTCTTGTATATAGGAGCAGTATTATAGTAGTTATATTCCTGTACATAGGGGCAGTATTATAGTAGTTATATTCTTTTACATAGGGGCAGTATTATAGTAGTTATATTCTTGTACACGGGCAGTATTATAGCAGTTATATTCTTGTACATAGGAGCAGTATTATAGCAGTTATATTCTTGTACATAGGGGCAGTATTATAGTAGTTATATTCTTGTACACGGGCAGTATTATAGCAGTTATATTCTTGTACATAGGGGCAGTATTATAGCAGTTATATTCTTGTACATAGGAGCAGTATTATAGTAGTTATATTCTTGTACATAGGAGCAGTATTATAGTAGTTATATTCTTGTACATAGGGGGCAGTATTATAGTAGTTATATTCTTGTACATAGGAGCAGTATTATAGTAGTTATATTCTTGTACATAGGGGCAATATTATAGTAGTTATATTCCTGTACATAGGAGCAGTATTATAGTAGTTATATTCTTGTATGTAGCAGTATTATAGTAGTTATATTCTTGTACATAGAGCAGTATTATAGTAGTTATATTCTTGTACATAGGGGCAGTATTATAGTAGTTATATTCTTGTATGTAGCAGTATTATAGTAGTTATATTCTTGTACATAGGGGCAGTATTATAGTAGTTATATTCTTGTATGTAGCAGTATTATAGTAGTTATATTCTTGTACATAGGGGCAGTATTATAGTAGTTATATTCTTGTATGTAGCAGTATTATAGTAGTTATATTCTTGTACATAGAGCAGTATTATAGTAGTTATATTCTTGTACATAGGGGCAGTATTATAGTAGTTATATTCTTGTATGTAGCAGTATTATAGTAGTTATATTCTTGTACATAGAGCAGTATTATAGTAGTTATATTCTTGTACATAGAGCAGTATTATAGTAGTTATATTCTTGTATATAGGGGCAGTATTATAGTAGTTATATTCTTGTACATAGGGGGCAGTATTATAGTAGTTATATTCTTGTACATAGGGGCAGTATTATAGTAGTTATATTCTTGTACATAGAGGCAGTATTATAGTAGTTATATTCTTGTACATAGGGAGCAGTATTATAGTAGTTATATTCTTGTACATAGGGTGCAGTATTATAGTAGTTATATTCTTGTACATAGGGGGCAGTATTATAGTAGTTATATTCCTGTACATAGGAGCAGTATTATAGTAGTTATATTCTTGTACATAGGAGCAGTATTATAGTAGTTATATTCTTGTACATAGGGGCAGTGTTATAGTAGTTATATTCTTGTACATAGAGCAGTATTATAGTAGTTATATTCTTGTACATAGGGGCAGTATTATAGTAGTTATATTCTTGTACATAGGGGCAGTATTATAGTATATTCTTGTACATAGGGGCAGTATTATAGTAGTTATATTCTTGTACATAGGAGCAGTATTATAGTAGTTATATTCTTGTACATAGGGGGCAGTATTATAGTAGTTATATTCTTGTATATAGGAGCAGTATTATAGTAGTTATATTCCTGTACATAGGAGCAGTATTATAGTAGTTATATTCTTGTACATAGGGGCAGTATTATAGTAGTTATATTCTTGTATATAGGAGCAGTATTATAGTGGTTATATTCTTGTACATAGGAGCAGTATTATAGTAGTTATATTCTTGTACATAGGGGCAGTATTATAGTAGTTATATTCTTGTATATAGGAGCAGTATTATAGTAGTTATATTCTTGTACATAGGGGCAGTATTATAGTAGTTATATTCTTGTACATAGGGGCAGTATTATAGTAGTTATATTCTTGTACATAGGAGCAGTATTATAGTAGTTATATTCTTGTACATAGGAGCAGTATTATAGTAGTTATATTCTTGTACATAGGGGCAGTATTATAGTAGTTATATTCTTGTATGTAGCAGTATTATAGTAGTTATATTCTTGTACATAGGGGCAGTATTATAGTAGTTGCACGTATCAGTATTATAGTAGTTATACTGCCCCTGTGTTCCCGGATAAGTATTTATCAGCCTTACTGTTCCGCCCCCGTACTATTCCCCTATGTATAGCATGGCTGCCCTGACTCTGGCTTTTCCCCGTAGTATTTCCGGATGGAGCTGATGAATGCCGAGAAGCAGAGGAAGGAGAAGGCCGATCTGGCGGAGATGGATGTTGTAAGTTCCCCTCCTCCCTGTGCTGTTCTGGGAGCATGGGCCCCTCATTAGCGGATGGGGCACGGTCTGGACAGACCAGTGTTGTGTTGGCCCCACATCGTGTATTTCGGGATACCCCTTGTGTCTGACCTGAGTATTGGCCGTGTGTCTCTTTACAGGGGGATGTCTCGTACTCGGACGAGATACTTGATGGAGGACTGGTCCGCGCCATCTATAAGTCCGCCAAGCAGAAGATTAAAGGTGAGCGCGGTGCTGGTGTATGTGGTGGTGGTGGAGCTCCGCAGGGAGGTCGTGACCAGTGTCGTCTCCTATTTCAGGGGTTGAGTTCCATCTTTCTCTTCTCTCCGTTGCCCAGAAGTTTCCCTTCACCGCGGAGCTGCAGAAGGAGATTTTGGCTGAGTAAGTTACTGCTGTCTGATGGACGGGGAGGCACTAGAGGCCGGCAGGGATTTTTGGGTGGTGGGTTCAGGAGGACCATTGCTGGTTGGTCCCTGCAGTCATGTATTGCTTGGTGCCTGTGCTCTCGGGAATGGAGTGTCCTACAGCTTGTGGGGTATGGATTGACCATGTGCTGCATTCAGCTTGCAGACCCTGTATGCGGAGAGTCCTCTGACCTGGGACTTCTTGGCTCGTCAGGAGTTGTCCACCAAACTTCCACCATCATCAGAGCACACGTCCAAACAGATGAAGGCGCAGGAGCTGGCGAGACAAGAGGAGCGGTGCAGCCATGTGTACGAGTCTGCGCTGGGCTCTGTGCAGACAGGTGGGAATTGTGTAACCTGCCCCTTGTGGCCGTGTGTATCACTGCTGACCTGAACCTTCTCTGCGTTCTCAGAGTCCATGTGGGAGCTGTACCTTTCCTTCTGTCTGGAGAGGTACAAGAGGCAGACTAACAGCAAGGAGCTAAAGCAGCAGGTACGGAAATATCCCCGAGTCGGGGCGCTGACACGTCGCTCTGCGTACCATGAATCTGTGGCTACAGGCAGGCGCCGACTCACCAGGAGCGAGAGTAGACTTGTGGAGACAGGCTGGTGTCAGCCCTCCGGAAGAGAGGATGGACACGTGGCGGGCAGGCAGTAAGGATGGGGCAGGCAGCCTCCGACTCACCGGGAAGGAGGATGGACACTGGGGGGGGGGCAGGCAGCCAGCCTCCGACTCCCCGGGAGGAAGGATGGACGCGGAGGGCAGCCAACCTCCGACTCACCAGGACATGGGTAATGGGGAGATGGGTGTCACCTCCCTGGGGGTTGGGGAGAGAATGAACTTATGGGGGTGGGCAGACAGGTGGATTCATGGGGTGGGCAGGTGCCGAGTCCCCCGGGAGAGAAGATTGACATGAGCAAAGGTGTCAAACTGCATTCCTCAAGGGCTGCAAACAGGTCATGTTTTCAGGATTTCCTTGTACTGCACAGGTGATAATTTAATCACCTACACACATAATGATTACAGCACCTTGTGCAAAGCTAAGGAAATCCTGAAAAGACCCATGGTTTGCAGCCCTCGAGGATTGCAGTTTGACACCCCTGGACATGAGGGAATGGTCAGGTGCCAACTACCTGGGCGCAGACTGCAGATAGGGGACCTTTCTGCTGCTTCTCGTAGGACTACTTCTGCAGGAGCTGAGGGGCGTCAGTCTTTTCCGCATGGTGCGGTTGCTTGTCGTGTCTTCTGTCCTGCAGAGAAATGACGGCTCTGCCTGAGCTGCAGTAGTATCCAGAACCTGTGGACAGAGGTGGTGGTGTCCATGAGTGAGATGCCATTTCTGACACCCCTTTCACACGTCGGGTGGACACGGGGACGTTCTTGCAGTGTCGGCCCTTGCGTTCATGTCTCACATTTGTCTTGTAGCGACAGGACCGGCTGCTGGTGGCCCTCCAGAAGGCTCATGAGGCCACGCTCTTGCCGCAAGCCAGATACCATGACTGGGTGAGTAGATGTGCAGGACGGGGACGGGCTCTGGGCCAAGGTTAGGTGGGTAATCCATGATGTGTCCTCCAGATCTCCCTTCTCTTGGAGTTGGGCCAGGGGAATATGGCAGCTCAGATCCTGGCGGCAGCCACTGACAGATTTTCAGGGTCTGCGGACATGTGGAAGAAGAGACTAGAGACGTTGATGACGCTGAAAGAGGAGAACCTTGAGCAGATATTTGAGCGGGCACTGACCACCGTGAAGGTGCAGGTAGGATGGCGATCCAGTGTCTGTTGTGATGTGATGGCTGCGGCCCGCTGACGGCCTCTTATCTATAGGATTGTCTGCCTTTGTGGACATTGATGGCAGACTGGAGTGAGAAGGAAAGAAATGAGGAGTCTACGGAGTCCATGTACCAGGTAAGTGCCCCAACCGGTTACGCTGCCACTTACCACCAGGCACCGCCACCACTCATGACTTGTCACCCTCCACAGAAACTTGTCCTCAATCCGACTGCTACCCGGACCATGAAGGTGAAGTACCTAGACTGGGCCTACAGGACCCAGGGCTACAAGCGAGCGAGGAAGGTGTTCAGCAGGTGAGCAGCGTACCGCACCTGCTGTGATGGTGGCTCGGCCCTCTCCCCAGTCAGCACCATGCGGTTTTTCCTAATTTGCACCCCTCTCTTCCAGCTTACATGAAAATCGCCCCTTTTCTGAGGATTTTTTCCAGAAGATGATTGACATAGAGAAAGAACAGGTGAGCGTGGCTGGAGCGTTTGTTGTGTATGATGGCGGTCAGAGTTCAGCTCTGGAGCACTTAGTCTTTCCATGTCACACAGGAGACAAGCAGGATGGTAAATCTGAGGGAGTACTACGAGCGGGCACTGCGGGAGTTTGGGGCCACACATCCAGGTCAGTGTTGCCCTATATATGCTGAATTTCCCATCCCCCGCCTCTGTGGTACAGAAGGGGCTTGCATCCCCTTGGCCATTTTGGTTATTAGTCTGGGTGAAGCCAAGATTTTTTTATTTCCAGATCTCTGGCTGTCTTACATCAAAGAAGAGCTGAGCCACGAGGAGGGAAAAGTGGAGAACAGCGGCGCCCTGCACTGGAGAGCCATGAAAGCGCTGCAAGGACCGGCCGTGGAGGAGTTTGTGAGGAAACACACGCTGCTGCAGAGTGGCCGCCCATGACGTGATCGGCCAACCAGCCGCGCCAGCCTCATCAGCCCATGACGTGACCGGCCAGCCGCATCAGCCAGTGACGTGACCGGTCAGCTGCACCAGCCCGTGACGTGATCGGCCAACCAGCCGCGCCAGCCTGTGACGTGATCGGTCAGCTGCACCAGCCCGTGACGTGATCGGCCAACCAGCCGCGCCAGCCTGTGACGTGACCGGTCAGCTGCATCAGCCCGACGTGATCGGTCAGCTGCACCAGCCCGTGACGTGACCGGCCAGCTGCACCAGCCCGTGACGTGACCGGCCAGCTGCATCAGCCCGTGACGTGACCGGTCAGCTGCACCAGCCCGTGACGTGATCGGCCAACCAGCCCGTGACGTGACCGGTCAGCTGCATCAGCCCGTGACGTGACCGGTCAGCTGCACCAGCCCGTGACGTGATCGGCCAACCAGCCGCACCAGCCTGGAACGTGACCGGTCAGCTGCACCAGCCCGTGACGTGATCGGCCAACCAGCCGCACCAGCCCGTGACGTGACCGGTCAGCTGCACCAGCCCGTGACGTGACCGGCCAGCTGCATCAGCCCGTGACGTGACCGGCCAGCTGCATCAGCCCGTGACGTGACCGGCCAGCTGCATCAGCCCGTGACGTGACCGGCCAGCAGCATCAGCCCGTGACGTGACCGGCCAGCTGCATCAGCCCGTGACGTGACCAGCCAACCAGCCCGCCACCCACCCATGACCAGCCGCTTAACCGCCACCATCAGTGAGCGGTGGTCAACAGCCTGTCTCCACCGCAGACTGAGGGTGAATCCTCTGCTAGAGCAGCCGGTGGGACGGGCTGAGAGCCGCTGCTTGCTGTCAGTGAACAGAGCGTTCACATATTGCTATAAGACATTTTAATGGACTTCAAAAAATAAAGATCCTGCATAGACTCTGCCGCTTATGTACAGATTTATAGTATTGCAGTAACTGTAGAAAATGTTGGCCCCCGCGCCCCCCACAAGCCTGATCCTCAGTGTGTCCATACAGTGATTAGAAGTATCGGTGGATCACTCAAAAATCCATTGCTAACCAAGTGTGTCCAGAGGTGTGAGGTTGGGCGGTGGGATCAGATCAGTGAGGATCCGTGGAATCACATACATTCCTGGACACGTAGAAACCCCTCCAATGTGTGTGTGGGGGGTTAGTGAGGATGGCGGCCGGACCACCATGTGAAGAAACCTCATGGACACTTGACAATCTGAGTGTCAGGAGGAGGCTGCTCCGCCACGGTCCACACAATATACCGGTATCTTGGCTGTGCATATGTGGCAGGGCGTGCCGATACCCAGAATGGCGGTATATACAGTCAGGTCCAGAAATCTTTGTTCAGTGATGAATCGTTGTGATTTCAGCTCTGCAGGCCACTAATTTGCGTTTGAAGTGGAGACGTTCAGGGTTGAACAGAAATCTGTGAAACGTTTAGGAATTACAGACATTTTTGTACAAATCCTCATTTCAGGGGCTTGGAGTGAACTAGACAAATTCACTTTCTCAAATAAAATGTCTGTTTGATAATCCTTTCTAGAGAATCCTTTTCATTAATGACGACCTGATGTCTGGAGGCCATGTATGTCACCATCACTGGTCTCCTCCGGTGTGAGGCTTTACAGCAATGATGGCCTGATGTCTGGAGGCCATGGACGTCACCATCGCTGGTCTCCGGTGTGAGGCTTTGCAGCAATGACGGCCTGATGTCTGGAGGCCATGGATGTCGCCATCGCTGGTCTCCTCCGTTGTGAGGCTTTGTATAATGACGACCTGATGTTTGGAGGCCATGGACGTCACCATCACTGGTCTCCTCCGGTGTGAGGCTTTGTATAATGACGACCTGATGTCTGGAGGCCGTGGACGTCACCATCGCTGGTCTCCTCCGGTGTGAGGCTTTGTATAATGACGGCCTGATGTCTGGAGGCCATGGACGTCACCATCACTGGTCTCCTCCGGTGTGAGGCTTTGTATAATGACGGCCTGATGTCTGGAGGCCATGGACGTCACCATCGCTGGTCTCCTCCGGTGTGAGGCTTTGTATAATGACGACCTGATGTCTGGAGGCCGTGGACGTCACCATCGCTGGTCTCCTCCGGTGTGAGGCTTTGTATAATGACGGCCTGATGTCTGGAGGCCGTGGACGTCACCATCGCTGGTCTCCTCCGGTGTGAGGCTTTGTATAATGACGGCCTGATGTCTGGAGGCCATGGACGTCACCATCACTGGTCTCCTCCGGTGTGATGCTTTGTATAATGACGACCTGATGTCTGGAGGCCGTGGATGTCGCCATCGCTGGTCTCCTCCGTTGTGAGGCTTTCTATAATGACGACCTGATGTCTGGAGGCTATGGACGTCACCATCACTGGTCTCCTCCGGTGTGAGGCTTTCTATAATGACGACCTGATGTCTGGAGGCTATGGACGTCACCATCACTGGTCTCCTCCGGTGTGAGGCTTTGTATAATGACGACCTGATGTCTGGAGGCCATGGATGTCGCCATCGCTGGTCTCCTCCGGTGTGATGCTTTGTATAATGACGACCTGATGTCTGGAGGCCGTGGACGTCACCATCGCTGGTCTCCTCCGGTGTGAGGCTTTGTATAATGACGACCTGATGTTTGGAGGCCATGGACGTCACCATCGCTGGTCTCCTCCGGTGTGAGGCTTTGTATAATGACGACCTGATGTCTGGAGGCCGTGGACGTCACCATCGCTGGTCTCCTCCGGTGTGAGGCTTTGTATAATGACGGCCTGATGTCTGGAGGCCATGGACGTCACCATCACTGGTCTCCTCCGGTGTGATGCTTTGTATAATGACAGCCTGATGTCTGGAGGCCGTGGACGTCACCATCGCTGGTCTCCTCCGGTGTGAGGCTTTGTATAATGACGACCTGATGTCTGGAGGCCGTGGACGTCACCATCACTGGTCTCCTCCGGTGTGAGGCTTTGTATAATGACGACCTGATGTCTGGAGGCCGTGGACGTCACCATCGCTGGTCTCCTCCGGTGTGAGGCTTTGTATAATGACGACCTGATGTCTGGAGGCCGTGGACGTCACCATCACTGGTCTCCTCCGGTGTGAGGCTTTGTATAATGACGACCTGATGTCTGGAGGCCGTGGACGTCACCATCGCTGGTCTCCTCCGGTGTGAGGCTTTGTATAATGACGGCCTGATGTCTGGAGGCCATGGACGTCACCATCACTGGTCTCCTCCGGTGTGAGGCTTTGCAGCAATGATAGCTGAAGTCTGGAGACCATGGACGTCACCATCCACCAGTGAGAATCTGGAATTGCTTGCCTGAGGAGGTGGTGATGGCGAACTCAGTCGAGGGGCTCAAGAGAGGCCTGGATGTCTTCCTGGAGCAGAACAATATTGTATCATACAATTATTAGGTTCTGTAGAAGGACGTAGATCTGGGGATTTATTATGATGGAATATAGGCTGAACTGGATGGACAAATGTCTTTTTTCGGCCTTACTAACTATGTTACTATGTTACCATCGCTGGTCTCCTCCGGTGTGAGGCTTTGTATAATGACAGCCTGATGTCTGGAGGCCATGGCCGTCACCATCGCTGGTCTCCTCCGTTGTGAGGCTTTGCAGCAATGATAGCTGAAGTCTGGAGACCATGGACGTCATCATCGCTGGTCTCCTCCGGTGTTAGGCTTTGTATAATGACAGCCTGATGTCTGGAGGCCATGGACGTCACCATCGCTGGTCTCCAGTGTGAGGCTTTGCAGCAATGATGGCCTGATGTCTGGAGGCCATGGACGGCACCATCGCTGGTCTCCGGTGTAAGGCTTTGCAGCAATAATGGCCTGATGTCTGCAGGCCATGGATGGCACCATCGCTGGGGTCCGGTGTAAGGCTTTGCAGCAATGATGGCTGGAGGCCATGGATGGCACCATCGCTGGTCTCCTCCGGTGTGAGGCTTTGCAGCAATGATGGCCTGATGTCTGCAGGCCATGGATGGCACCATCGCTGGGGTCCGGTGTGAGGCTTTGCAGCAATGATGGCTGGAGGCCATGGATGGCACCATCGCTGGTCTCCTCCGGTGTGAGGCTTTGCAGCAATGATGGCCTGAAGTCTTGAGGCAGTGGATGGCACCATCGCTGGGGTCCGGTGTGAGGCTTTGCAGCAATGACAGCCTGATGTCTGGAGGCCGTGGACGTCACCATCGCTGGTCTCCTCCGGTGTGAGGCTTTGTATAATGACAGCCTGATGTCTGGAGGCCATGGATGGCACAATCGCTGATCTCCGGTGTGCGGTTTTGCTGCCTTTCCTGCAGTTACTTCAGTTCCATCTTGTTTGCGGCTCTTTCTGCCTTCAGCCGGTGAAATGGGGCTCGATAAGATCTGGTGATGACTCGGCCACTGCAGAATATTCCACTTCTTTGCTTTCGCAGGATGTTTTGGGTCAATGTCTCTGTCCTGTGAAGCGTCATCCAATCATCTTTGCTGCATTTGGTGGATCTGAGCAGAAAGTCTCGCCCTGTACCAGGATTAATCCGTCCGCTTCTGTTCAGTCACATCAGCAATAACCACTAGTAGTAGTGACCCATTGCCATTGGCCACCATGCATGCTCACACCATCCCATCGCCTCCACCATGTGTTATGCAGGATGTGACGCGGATTCAGTGCTGCTCCGAGCCTTCTGCAGACGGTCTTCTTCCCATCATTCTGGTATGGGTTGATCTTAGTTTTGCTTTTCCAGATCCGGGTGGCTTCTTTAGATGTTTTTTTGGCAAAGTCTAATCTGGCCAGTTTTCTGGCTGATTAATGTTTGCACCTTGTGGTGACCCCTCTGTATCTGCTCTCATGAAGTCTTTGCTTTCTTGTAGACTTCGGGAATGTGCCCACGCAACATTTTGGACACAGTGTATTTTCACTGCATTCTACATTACAAACAGTGGATGGATTTGTAGAAATCCTGCGCCCACGAGCTTCTCTTTCCCACAGTGTGGAATTATGAGCTGCGGTACCTCAATTTCTGTAGTGATGACGCTAGTCTATGCTGGGCAGGAAGTCATTAAATGCGGTGACTGTACCTAAACAAGTGCAGCAAAAATACACTGCATCCAGAATGCTATTATTCGTGATCGGGAGCCTATGGGCTTGGATACTGAGATCCGGGTTTTCTGGAGAGTGGTCTTTACTTGGGGGGGGGGAGGGATTCTGAATTTATTCACCATTGATGTCTTCTAGGCCATTCTAAGCACCAATGTGTGTCAAACAGAAATCAGTCCCAGGAGCGCTGAAGGAAACTCAGACAACATATGTCGTTTGCCACAACGCGTTTCAACGGTAAACACCGTCTTCTTCAGGAGAAACTCCCACCTGAAGAAGACTGTGTTTACCGTTGAAACGCGTTGTGGCAAACGACATATGTTGTCTGAGTTTCCTTCAGCGCTCCTGGGACTGATTTCTGTTTGACACACATTCTTATCCTCCTTTGGAGGTATTCAGCTGGAGCTGCGGTGGTGCTCGACAACTCCCTTTCATCTCCCCTTCCCTGGGTCAATTCCTCTGCGCTCCCCTCTGACTGCTTTCACTTATCTTGATTCTAAGTACCAAAGCTCACTAGGGAGCTTTTTTTTATTTTTTTGCAAAATGTACAAACTGTTGCATTGGTTGCTCTTAATATTTTTGCTCTATAATGGATTTCTTCAGCCTAATGATGTTTTGTTTCTCCACCATTGAGAGCTCCTTTGTCCGCATGTTGTAGGTTCACAGCAACAGCTTCCAAATGCCGCTCTGGAATCTGCTGCAGTGTAGATGCCTGCTTAATTGATGATGGAATAATGAGCTTCTGAGAATTGTGCAATTACTTTTGGTCCCTTGCAAAAGTGACAGCTCCATATTACAGAGCTATAATTTCTAAACCCATTCTCCAGTCAGGATGTGAAACCCCTCAGATTAAGTCCATGGTCACAATGTCAGTATTTGCAGCCACAACCAGGAATGGAACAATCAGCGAAAAAGTAGAATAGAAACACGTCAACATTTCTGGTTTTGGCTGCAAAAACTGATAGTGTGGCCTAAAGCTGCTCACAGTACTGGATCTGGAATATGTCACCGTCCACAGATTTCTGGGCCTAACTGTATAAGCCAGGGGCATCCAATACCACACATGGCGTATACACATGTGCACCTATATGCTGATATTAAACATTACATGATCAGTACAGGTGACCGTTTTTCAAATATTGGGGAGCTTATCCTCTGTATATATGGAGTTAGACCCCCTCACACAGTCACCGGACACAGCTGTGCTACACAAACGTTTAATAGATGGATATGCATGATGTTCACCGGCGCTGGTTCGGTCTCGTCAGGTTTTTTAACTGGAAAAAGAGAAAAAAATATTCAGTGATCTGCCTGTTATAGGATGGAAGCAAAAAATACTTATCACCTCTCTCTAGAGCACCGCCCTCCCCACCCCCAAATCCATCATCCTCCTCTTCTGACCAGTAAAACGTAGCCACAACCATGGCTTCTGAGTGGACCTGGTTCTGGATACTCACAGTGACTGCGGCGCCCATCAGCCCCTGTATCACAGCCTCTCCAGTGCTGGTCACCTACAACAGAAAATAACATGTGTGAGCTTGGCGCAGCAGAAGACGATGGGCGAGCGAGAGCTAATCCCGGCAGAGGACAAAGTGAGAGCGAGAGCTAATCCCGGCAGAGGACAAAGTGAGAGCGAGAGCTAATCCCGGCAGAGGACAAAGTGAGAGCGAGAGCTAATCCCGGCAGAGGACAAAGTGAGAGCGAGAGCTAATCCCGGCAGAGGACAAAGTGAGAGCGAGAGCTAATCCCGGCAGAGGACAAAGTGAGAGCGAGAGCTAATCCCGGCAGAGGACAAAGTGAGAGCGAGAGCTAATCCCGGCAGAGGACAAAGTGAGAGCGAGAGCTAATCCCGGCAGAGGACAAAGTGAGAGCGAGAGCTAATCCCGGCAGAGGACAAAGTGAGAGCGAGAGCTAATCCCGGCAGAGGACAAAGTGAGAGCGAGAGCTAATCCCGGCAGAGGACAAAGTGAGAGCGAGAGCTAATCCCGGCAGAGGACAAAGTGAGAGCGAGAGCTAATCCCGGCAGAGGACAAAGTGAGAGCGAGAGCTAATCCCGGCAGAGGACAAAGTGAGAGCGAGAGCTAATCCCGGCAGAGGACAAAGCGAGAGCGAGAGCTAATCCCGGCAGAGGACAAAGCGAGAGCGAGAGCTAATCCCGGCAGAGGACAAAGCGAGAGCGAGAGCTAATCCCGGCAGAGGACAAAGCGAGAGCGAGAGCTAATCCCGGCAGAGGACAAAGCGAGAGCGAGAGCTAATCCCGGCAGAGGACAAAGCGAGAGCGAGAGCTAATCCCGGCAGAGGACAAAGCGAGAGCGAGAGCTAATCCCGGCAGAGGACAAAGCGAGAGCGAGAGCTAATCCCGGCAGAGGACAAAGTGAGAGCGAGAGCTAATCCCGGCAGAGGACAAAGTGAGAGCGAGAGCTAATCCCGGCAGAGGACAAAGTGAGAGCGAGAGCTAATCCCGGCAGAGGACAAAGTGAGAGCGAGAGCTAATCCCGGCAGAGGACAAAGTGAGAGCGAGAGCTAATCCCGGCAGAGGACAAAGTGAGAGCGAGAGCTAATCCCGGCAGAGGACAAAGTGAGAGCGAGAGCTAATCCCGGCAGAGGACAAAGTGAGAGCGAGAGCTAATCCCGGCAGAGGACAAAGTGAGAGCGAGAGCTAATCCCGGCAGAGGACAAAGTGAGAGCGAGAGCTAATCCCGGCAGAGGACAAAGTGAGAGCGAGAGCTAATCCCGGCAGAGGACAAAGTGAGAGCGAGAGCTAATCCCGGCAGAGGACAAAGTGAGAGCGAGAGCTAATCCCGGCAGAGGACAAAGTGAGAGCGAGAGCTAATCCCGGCAGAGGACAAAGTGAGAGCGAGAGCTAATCCCGGCAGAGGACAAAGTGAGAGCGAGAGCTAATCCCGGCAGAGGACAAAGTGAGAGCGAGAGCTAATCCCGGCAGAGGACAAAGTGAGAGCGAGAGCTAATCCCGGCAGAGGACAAAGCGAGAGCGAGAGCTAATCCCGGCAGAGGACAAAGCGAGAGCGAGAGCTAATCCCGGCAGAGGACAAAGCGAGAGCGAGAGCTAATCCCGGCAGAGGACAAAGCGAGAGCGAGAGCTAATCCCGGCAGAGGACAAAGCGAGAGCGAGAGCTAATCCCGGCAGAGGACAAAGCGAGAGCGAGAGCTAATCCCGGCAGAGGACAAAGTGAGAGCGAGAGCTAATCCCGGCAGAGGACAAAGTGAGAGCGAGAGCTAATCCCGGCAGAGGACGCAGCAGAGGACGATGTGAAAGCGCGCCTCTGGCTCAGGAGGCACAGCAGAAAATGATGTGAGAGCTGAAGTTCACTGCAGCAGAGGACAATGTTACAGCATGGCACCGACTCGGGAAGCAGCAGAGGACGATGCGCGCCGTTGGGTCAATGGACACAGCAGAGGAAGATGAGAAGGCAGGAGTTCTGCCCTGGCTCAGGATGCAACAGAGAAAGATGTGAGAGCGGGAGTGCAGCACTGGCTCAGCGGTTGCAGCAGAGGACGGTGTGAGCGCACTGCTTGCTCAGGGGACACAGCACAGGATGATGTGAGAGCTTGCCTACAATTTGGGGGACACAGCAGAGGATGATGTGCAAGCCGGAAATTGCCAAAGGCTCAGGGGAACATGAGAGTGTTGGAGTTCACCACAGGCTCAGCAGCCGCAGTGGTCGGGTCAGTACCTGGGTGACCGAATCTGCCATGGTCATGGCCTCAGAGATCCGGTTTTGCAGAAAGTTCCAGGTGTCCTCATAGTCCAGCGACTTGTCCTGCATCATGACCAGCTCCGTGGTGTTATAAATCCCGGCCAGAACCGCCCGCCGCGTGTACCAGCTCACCTGTGGGAACAATGAGCATGACGTGGGAGAAGGACCAACCAGAGGCAGCCCTCAACCCCATATCCAAACAGGACCACCGAGACAAAGCCCTCGCCCCATTCCTGTGAACACCCTAATGCCTCATCCCCACCCCCATACAGGACCACTCAGCGGCAGCCATGGTCATCACTGTACTCGCAGGACCACTCAAAACGCCTCATCCCCAACATGAGACCAACTAGATTCAGCCCTCGCCCCACCCACATATATGACCACCCAGACACAGCCATCACCCCAATCCCTATACTCGCAGGACTGAGAGGCAGCCCCCACCCCCTTACAGGACCACCCAGATACAGCTCTCACCTCCATCCCCATACTAACAAGACCACGCACATAGCAAAGGGCACTCACGTCTGTAGACTGGTCACTAGCATAGTGCCAAATGTCGTCTACCATCGTCGTCAGGAGTGTCAGACCAGAGGGAAGATTGTGCGGTAAAAGGAGAATCCCCATCGCCTAAAAAAGAGACACTCATCAGTAGGGGGCGCTACACTTGCTGCTAGGTATTCATACACAGCAGTGATATGACCACTCTCCAGATACCAGTTATATTATACAGCAGTGATATCACTGTTCACAAGGAGGATACCTTTATCATCCCCACCACTCACTCCAATTTGTCATGAACTGGGGTTGTTTGGTTGCCCCTGGTTCTTTCTGAAGGGGGATTTATCTATACCGCATTTCTGGTTTGAAACTTGTAGCTCTCTGGCGCCCCCCTTACCCTCAGGTCAGACTAGGTACTGCACCAAGGGTAACTAGTTGCCAGAAAGGCTGCCTTACTATGTACTGGCTAATGGGCACACTGCAGCTAGGGCGATATAAGTACTCCCACTCAGGCGGGAACAATAATTATCAACGCCGCCGGTCGCTACGAAAACCTCCCAAATGCACGCACACAACAAATCTGCTGCCACCAGCTCCGATTTCTTAATTATAAATAGGTCCGGAGCCAACCCAGATTAGTAGCGTAATTCACTTCAGAGAACATGACAGTTCGTTATAGAGCAAGGAGAGACAAGTTAGTAATTTTATATATTTTACTCCAAAACGGTAGGCAGTGTTTACAGAAGTATGAAAAGATATTATAAAAAAAGTATCGTATGTACAGTACAATTACAAATAAAATGGGATTAAAGTTGTAAAACACTTGCATAGCATTCAGATCATTTCATCTCATGGCTGTCCATGTGCTCAGGGGACACACAAAGATGCATTACACCCCTGTCTCGCAGCTAGACCCTCGACAAAGACACTCAAGACTGCTGTCTCACTTATCTCCCAGCCTAAAACTTTTCACTTTTTGCATTCACCCATGGGTGCGGCTGTTCTTCCTATTGTTACTTTGGACCAAGTCCTGTTCAGCATGCCCCAACCCACCCTGCTGAGTGCGCACCTTCTCCATTCCCTGCACTGTACAGTGGTTGTGATGCCTGTCATGGATCCCTTCTCCGTGGTGTCACTAATTCGTCACGTGCCCGCTCTCACACGTGACTTGGGGTTGTGCCTGCAAGGGTTAATCTCCCCACTCAGAGTCCAGCATTCAACCTCTGTCATATGCTGTAATGGGAGCATAAATCACACACTGACCCAGGCCACACACCCGCTCATACACGCTGCCACCACTCACCGAATACACGGGCGATGAGTCCCGGAAATATTACTACTACTGTCTGCCAATCATAAGGCTCACACACTTTAGGATATGGATTATTTAAAACATATGAGGTTCAACTGTTAAAGTTTTAGGCTGCCGTCACACTATCAGTATTTGGTCAGTATTTTACATCAGTATTTCTCAGCCAAAACCAGGAGTGGGTGATAAATGCAGCAGTGGTGCATATGTTTCTATTATACTTTTCCTCTATTTGTTCCACTCCTTTTTTTGGCTACAAATACTGATGTAAAATACTGACCAAATACTGATCGTGTGACGGCAGCCTTATGCTTTAATACAAAAAGGTTTAGTGCTTACAGTAAAGAAAAAGGTATAAAAATATGGTAATAAAGACATACAATTTATGCAAAACACTATAAAATAAACAGGAGAAAACTTACACAAATAGCTAAGGCTACTTTTACACTAGCGTCGTACTCAGCCCGTCGCAGTGCGTTGGGCCGACGTACCGACGCATACTGTGGAAGTGCCGCACAACGGGGCAGCGGATGCATTTTTCCAACGCATCCGCTGCCCCATTCTGAGCTGTGGGGAGGAGGGGGCGGAGTTCCGGCAGCGCATGCGCAGTCGGAAATGGCAGACACAACACACCAAAAAACATTACATGCAACGTTTTTTGGTGTCGACGGTCGGCCACAACACGACGGTTGCGACGTGTGGCAAAGCGTCGCCAATGTTAGTCTATGGGGAAAAAACACATCCTGCAAGCAATTTTGCAGGATGCGTTTTTTCTCCAAAACGACGCACTGCCTTACTTGTAGTCTGCTTCTGGTCCCTGAGGGTAGGATGAATATAGACTGGATCACATCAGCTTCCCAGGCTGCCCCCGCATGTGAACAATTTTGAATGTATACAAGCCAAATTTATAGTCACCCTGGAGGTCAGATTTCTAGACCAGCCCATCAAGTTGATATTCTAATTGCTTGTTATTGATTAGACCACGGCCGCGCCCCCTATGAATATATAATTTTTTTCTCTGAGATTCTTTGTGTAAAGCTTCCCACAGATAGTGTCAGGCTGTAATTGACATCTCTCTTCAAAGAGCTAGGAGGTGTCAAATGTTCCCTTTTTTCTTGGTTCCCAGCACAACCCCCCTGGTGAGATTGGAGACAGAAGTCTGCTGTCTCAGGAAAATATATTAACACCTGGGTGAGACCTGCAGCTTTCAGGACAGATGTTCAATTATTACTAGTCACACAATAAACCTATACATGGTTCACTGCACACATTTTTATACATATTTCACTACAATGCCGCTCTGCACTGTACAGGGGTTGTTATGCCGTCGCTCTGCACTGTACAGGGGTTGTTATGCCGTCGCTCTGCACTGTACAGGGGTTGTTATGCCACCGCTCTGTGCTGTACAGGGGTTGTGATGCCGCAGCTCTGCACTGTACAGGGGTTGTGATGCCGACGCTCTGCGCTGTACAGGGGTTGTGATGCTGCCGCTCTGCGCTGTACAGGGGTTGTAATGCTGATGCCGCTCCGCGCTGTACAGGGGTTGTGATGCCGCCGCTCTGCGCTGTACAGGGGTTGTGATGCCGCCACTCTGCACTGTACAGGGGTTGTCATGCCGACACTGCTCCGCACTGTACCGGGGATGTGATGCCGCGCTCCGCACTGTACCGGGGATGTGATGTCGCGCTCCGCACTGTACAGGGGTTGTGATGCCGCGCTCCGCACTGTACAGGGGTTGTGATGCCGACACTGCTCCGCACTGTACATGGGTTGTGATGCCGCCGTTCTGCACTGTACAGGGGTTGTGATGCTGCCGCTCTGCGCTGTACAGGGGTTGTGATGCCGATGCCGCTCCGCGCTGTACAGGGGTTGTGATGCCGCCGCTCTGCACTGTACAGGGGTTGTCATGCCGACACTGCTCCGCACTGTACCGGGGATGTGATGCCGCGCTCCGCACTGTACCGGGGATGTGATGCCGCGCTCCGCACTGTACAGGGGTTGTGATGCCGACGCTCCGCACTGTACAGGGGTTGTGATTCCGCGCTCCGCACTGTACAGGGGTTGTGATGCCGATGCTGCTCCGCACTGTACCGGGGATGTGATGCCGCACTCCGCACTGTACCGGGGATGTGATGCCGACGCTGCTCCGCACTGTACCGGGGATGTGATGCCGCGCTCCGCACTGTACAGGGGTTGTGATGCCGACGCTCCGCACTGTACAGGGGTTGTGATTCCGCGCTCCGCACTGTACAGGGGTTGTGATGCCGATGCTGCTCCGCACTGTACCGGGGATGTGATGCCGCGCTCCGCACT
Source organism: Ranitomeya imitator (assembly GCF_032444005.1). Lineage (NCBI taxonomy): Eukaryota > Metazoa > Chordata > Amphibia > Anura > Dendrobatidae > Ranitomeya > Ranitomeya imitator. Next base: position 156,542,272 of record NC_091290.1, read on the forward strand.
GTGGGGGATGTGATGCCGACGCTGCTCCGCACTGTACCGGGGATGTGATGCCGCGCTCCGCACTGTACCGGGGATGTGATGCCGACGCTGCTCCGCATTGTACCGGGGATGTGATGCCGACGCTCCGCACTGTACAGGGGTTGTGATTCCGCGCTCCGCACTGTACAGGGGTTGTGATGCCAATGCCGCTCCATGCTGTACAGGGGTTGTGATGCTGCCGCTCCACGCTGTACAGGGGTTGTGATGCTGCCGCTTCGCACTGTACAGGGGTTGTAATGCCGCGCTCCGCACTGTACAGGGGTTGTGATTCCGCGCTCCGCACTGTACAGGGGTTGTGATGCCGACGCTGCTCTGCACTGTAATGGGGATGTGATGCCGCGCTCCACGCTGTACAGGGGTTGTGATGCCGACTCTGCACTGTAATGGGGATGTGATGCCGCGCTCCACGCTGTACAGGGGTTGTGATGCCAACGCTGCTCTGCACTGTAATGGGGATGTGATGCCGCGCTCCGCACTGTACAGGGGTTGTGATTCCGCGCTCCGCACTGTACAGGGGTTGTGATTCCGCGCTCCGCACTGTACAGGGGTTGTGATGCCGCGCTCCGCACTGTACAGGGGTTGTGATTCCGCGCTCCGCACTGTACAGGGGTTGTGATGCCAATGCCGCTCCACGCTGTACAGGGGTTGTGATGCCACCGCTTCGCACTGTACAGGGGTTGTAATGCCGCGCTCCGCACTGTACAGGGGTTGTGATGTTGCTGTTACCTGTGGCCAGCGCTCGATGTAGGGGATGACCATCCTCAGCCGAGTCTCCACTGCGTCTCTCAGGAACTGCTCTGTTGGCTTCTTCCTGAAACACAGGCGGTAACACCATACAATGTGAACCATGTGCTGAGTTTCTCCCCTCACTCCTCGTGCCCCATACTCACTCCGTGCTGCCCAGTTGGACCAGTTTGTGCTCCTGCTCCAGCAGCTCAGTCAGGTTCTTATTACACACAGATATGAAGTGCAAGACGAGCTCGGCGCCGCCGCCATTGGGGAAGATTCCTGCTGCAGCAGCAGACAGATCCAGGGACTGTGGAGAAAGGGGAGAGGTGACATGTCGCTGGCCCTGTGGGCCCTAGGACTGACCGCACTGCTTACCTTTGCCCCCTCAGCGATGGCCTCCGCGCTCCAGCCGTACTCGGGTACAAAGGTGAGAGCGGCGGAGAGGATGCGCTGCTGCAGCTGCTCCTCACTCTCGTAGTCCTCTGACTCTTCTCCTCCCTGGTCAGTAAACCTGCAGCCACAGCTGTGATCAGAGTGGGCCCTCAGGACCACAGGCACCGTGAGGGGCCCCATCATACCTGGGCGGTGTAGTGTTTGGTTCCCCGGCCACCTCTGATGGGAAAGAAAATGGTGGAGAGGATTTCTCTTCTCTGGACCTCAGGGCCGAAGTCGCCCACAGGGCCCGGGCACAGCGCCCCACCGGGCGAGTCAGGCCTGGAAGATAGAAAGAGCCCACAGTGGGAGAAGGGTCAGGACAAGGGCAGCCATCACCTCCAGGGGTCACATCTCCCAGCCGATGACAGGGGCAAGGGATGAATAATAACTCCACAGCCCCCGAAACTGGGGACAGCCAATCAGGCCGCAACTAGGAGCGGCCACTCACCTCACAACCCCCGCAACTAGGGACGGCCAATCACCTCACAACCCCCGCAACTAGGGACGGCCAATCACCTCACAACCCCCGCAACTAGGGACGGACAATCACCTCACAGCCCCCGCAACTAGGGACGGCCAATCACCCCACAGCCCCCGCAACTAGGGACGGCCAATCACGTCACAACCCCCGCAACTAGGGACGGCCAATCACCTCACAGCCCCAGCAACTAGGGACGGCCAATCACCTCACAACCCCCGCAACTAGGGACGGCCAATCACCTCACAGCCCCCGCAACTAGGGACGGACAATCACCTCACAGCCCCCGCAACTAGGGACGGACAATCACCTCACAGCCCCCGCAACTAGGGACGGACAATCACCTCACAGCCCCCGCAACTAGGGACGGACAATCACCTCACAACCCCAGCAACTAGGGACGGACAATCACCTCACAGCCCCCACAAGTAGGGACGGACAATCACCTCACAACCCCAGCAACTAGGGACGGCCAATCACCTCACAGCCCCCGCAACTAGGGACGGCCAATCACCTCACAGCCCCAGCAACTAGGGACGGCCAATCACCTCACAGCCCCCGCAACTAGGGACGGACAATCACCTCACAGCCCCCGCAACTAGGGACGGACAATCACCTCACAGCCCCCGCAACTAGGGACGGCCAATCACCTCACAACCCCCGCAACTAGGGACGGCCAATCACCTCACAGCCCCCACAACTAGGGACGGCCAATCACCTCACAGCCCCAGCAACTAGGGACGGCCAATCACCTCACAGCCCCAGCAACTAGGGACGGCCAATCACCTCACAGCACCCGCAACTAGGGACGGCCAATCACCTCACAGCCCCCGCAACTAGGGACGGCCAATCACCTCACAGCCCCAGCAACTAGGGACGGCCAATCACCTCACAGCCCCAGCAACTAGGGACGGACAATCACCCCACAGCCCCAGCAACTAGGGACGGACAATCACCTCACAGCCCCCGCAACTAGGGACGGCCAATCACCTCACAACCCCCGCAACTAGGGACGGCCAATCACCTCACAGCCCCAGCAACTAGGGACGGACAATCACCTCACAACCCCCGCAACTAGGGACGGCCAATCACCTCACAGCCCCCACAACTAGGGACGGCCAATCACCTCACAGCCCCAGCAACTAGGGACGGCCAATCACCTCACAGCCCCAGCAACTAGGGACGGACAATCACCTCACAGCCCCCACAACTAGGGACGGCCAATCACCCCACAGCACCCGCAACTAGGGACGGCCAATCACCTCACAACCCCCGCAACTAGGGACGGCCAATCACCTCACAGCCCCAGCAACTAGGGACGGACAATCACCTCACAACCCCCGCAACTAGGGACGGCCAATCACCTCACAGCCCCCACAACTAGGGACGGCCAATCACCTCACAGCCCCAGCAACTAGGGACGGCCAATCACCTCACAGCCCCAGCAACTAGGGACGGACAATCACCTCACAGCCCCCACAACTAGGGACGGCCAATCACCCCACAGCACCCGCAACTAGGGACGGCCAATCACCTCACAGCCCCCACAACTAGGGACGGCCAATCACCTCACAACCCCCGCAACTAGGGACGGCCAATCACCCCACAGCCCCCGCAACTAGGGACGGCCAATCACCTCACAACCCCCGCAACTAGGGACGGCCAATCACCCCACAGCCCCAGCAACTAGGGACGGACAATCACCTCACAGCCCCCACAACTAGGGACGGCCAATCACCCCACAGCCCCCGCAACTAGGGACGGCCAATCACCTCACAACCCCCGCAACTAGGGACGGCCAATCACCCCACAGCCCCAGCAACTAGGGACGGACAATCACCTCACAGCCCCCACAACTAGGGACGGCCAATCACCTCACAGCCCCCACAACTAGGGACGGACAATCACCTCACAGCCCCCGCAACTAGGGACGGCCAATCACCTCACAGCCCCCGCAACTAGGGACGGCCAATCACCTCACAACCCCCGCAACTAGGGACGGCCAATCACCTCACAGCCCCCACAACTAGGGACGGACAATCACCTCACAGCCCCCGCAACTAGGGACGGCCAATCACCTCACAGCCCCCACAACTAGGGACGGACAATCACCTCACAGCCCCCGCAACTAGGGACGGCCAATCACCTCACAACCCCCGCAACTAGGGACGGCCAATCACCTCACAGCCCCCACAACTAGGGAAGGACAATCACCTCACAGCCCCCGCAACTAGGGACGGCCAATCACCTCACAGCCCCCACAACTAGGGACGGACAATCACCTCACAGCCCCCGCAACTAGGGACGGCCAATCACCTCACAGCCCCCGCAACTAGGGACGGCCAATCACCTCACAACCCCCGCAACTAGGGACGGCCAATCACCTCACAACCCCCGCAACTAGGGACGGCCAATCACCTCACAACCCCCGCAACTAGGGACGGCCAATCACCTCACAACCCCCGCAACTAGGGACGGACAATCACCTCACAGCCCCCGCAACTAGGGACGGACAATCACCTCACAACCCCCGCAACTAGGGACGGCCAATCACCTCACAGCCCCCGCAACTAGGGACGGCCAATCACCTCACAACCCCCGCAACTAGGGACGGCCAATCACCTCACAGCCCCCGCAACTAGGGACGGACAATCACCTCACAGCCCCCGCAACTAGGGACGGACAATCACCTCACAGCCCCCGCAACTAGGGACGGCCAATCACCCCAAACCCCCGCAACTAGGGACGGACAATCACCTCACAGCCCCCGCAACTAGGGACGGACAATCACCTCACAGCCCCCGCAACTAGGGACGGACAATCACCTCACAGCCCCCGCAACTAGGGACGGACAATCACCTCACAACCCCCGCAACTAGGGACGGCCAATCACCCCACAGCCCCCGCAACTAGGGACGGACAATCACCTCACAACCCCAGCAACTAGGGACGGACAATCACCTCACAGCCCCCGCAACTAGGGACGGCCAATCACCTCACAACCCCCGCAACTAGGGACGGACAATCACCTCACAGCCCCCGCAACTAGGGACGGACAATCACCTCACAGCCCCCGCAACTAGGGACGGACAATCACCTCACAGCCCCCGCAACTAGGGACGGCCAATCACCTCACAGCCCCCGCAACTAGGGACGGCCAATCACCTCACAGCCCCCGCAACTAGGGAAGGACAATCACCTCACAGCCCCCGCAACTAGGGACGGCCAATCACCTCACAGCCCCCGCAACTAGGGACGGACAATCACCTCACAGCCCCCGCAACTAGGGACGGCCAATCACCTCACAGCCCCAGCAACTAGGGACGGACAATCACCCCACAGCCCCAGCAACTAGGGACGGACAATCACCTCACAGCCCCCACAACTAGGGACGGCCAATCACCTCACAGCCCCCACAACTAGGGACGGCCAATCACCTCACAGCCCCCCCAACTAGGGACGGCCAATCACCTCACAGCCCCCCCAACTAGGGACGGCCAATCACCTCACAGCCCCCGCAACTAGGGACGGCCAATCACCTCACAGCCCCCGCAACTAGGGACGGCCAATCACCTCACAACCCCCGCAACTAGGGACGGCCAATCACCTCACAGCCCCCGCAACTAGGGACGGACAATCACCTCACAGCCCCCGCAACTAGGGACGGCCAATCACCTCACAGCCCCCGCAACTAGGGACGGACAATCACCTCACAGCCCCCGCAACTAGGGATGGACAATCACCTCACAGCCCCCGCAACTAGGGACGGCCAATCACCCCAAACCCCCGCAACTAGGGACGGACAATCACCTCACAGCCCCCGCAACTAGGGACGGACAATCACCTCACAGCCCCCGCAACTAGGGACGGACAATCACCTCACAGCCCCCGCAACTAGGGACGGACAATCACCTCACAGCCCCCGCAACTAGGGACGGACAATCACCTCACAGCCCCCGCAACTAGGGACGGACAATCACCTCACAGCCCCCGCAACTAGGGACGGACAATCACCTCACAGCCCCCGCAACTAGGGACGGCCAATCACCTCACAGCCCCCGCAACTAGGGACGGACAATCACCTCACAACCCCCGCAACTAGGGACGGACAATCACCTCACAGCCCCCGCAACTAGGGACGGACAATCACCTCACAGCCCCGCAACTAGGGACGGACAATCACCTCACAGCCCCCGCAACTAGGGACGGCCAATCACCTCACAGCCCCCGCAACTAGGGACGGACAATCACCGCACAGCCCCCCCAACTAGGGACGGACAATCACCTCACAGCCCCCGCAACTAGGGACGGCCAATCACCTCACAGCCCCCGCAACTAGGGACGGCCAATCACCTCACAGCCCCCACAACTAGGGACGGACAATCACCGCACAGCCCCCCCAACTAGGGACGGACAATCACCTCACAGCCCCCGCAACTAGGGACGGACAATCACCGCACAGCCCCCCCAACTAGGGACGGCCAATCACCTCACAGCCCCCGCAACTAGGGACGGACAATCACCGCACAGCCCCCGCAACTAGGGACGGCCAATCACCTCACAGCCCCCGCAACTAGGGACGGACAATCACCTCACAACCCCCGCAACTAGGGACGGACAATCACCTCACAACCCCCGCAACTAGGGACGGACAATCACCTCACAGCCCCCACAACTAGGGACGGACAATCACCTCACAGCCCCCACAACTAGGGACGGCCAATCACCTCACAGCCCCCACAACTAGGGACGGCCAATCACCTCACAGCCCCCACAACTAGGGACGGACAATCACCGCACAGCCCCCCCAACTAGGGACGGACAATCACCTCACAGCCCCCGCAACTAGGGATGGACAATCACCGCACAGCCCCCCCAACTAGGGACGGCCAATCACCTCACAGCCCCCCCAACTAGGGACGGACAATCACCGCACAGCCCCCGCAACTAGGGACGGCCAATCACCTCACAGCCCCCGCAACTAGGGACGGACAATCACCTCACAACCCCCGCAACTAGGGACGGACAATCACCTCACAACCCCCGCAACTAGGGACGGACAATCACCTCACAGCCCCCACAACTAGGGACGGACAATCACCTCACAGCCCCCACAACTAGGGACGGCCAATCACCTCACAGCCCCCACAACTAGGGACGGCCAATCACCTCACAGCCCCTAGACCAGGTGAAATGTAAGATTCTCCGCACTGTCTCTAATAACAGAGTTTACTGTGAATGTATTGTACACAATGTGGGAGCGGAGCAGAATCTACAACTTGTGTGACCCTTGTACAACGTTCCGGCTCATTCCAGTATAAATAGTGATAGTAGGAGGGGATTGTGCTAGTGGTGGTGGTGGGGTGTAAATGTCCACAGGAGGACGGTCCGGATCCGCAATGTGCTGAGCGGTGAGATACGCCGGTGACAGCAGGGTGCGGACAATCCCTCCTACTATCACTATTTATACTGCAATGAGCCGGAACGTTGTACAAGGGTCACACAAGTTGTAGATTCTGTACAGTACATTCACAGTAAACTCTGTTATTAGAGACAGTGTGGAGAATCTTATATTTCCCCTGGTCTGAGAGCTCTGCTCTGTTACCCCGGCACCGGCTCTACAAGGCTCAGTGCACACAGCATCTAACCTATCCTACACCGACAAGAATGACACGCCACAGGGCGGAGCCGGACGGATCAGGGGCGGGGCCGGGCGGATCAGGGGCGGGGCCACATGGGGTCACCGGCTGTTCCGCCCTCGGGGTGGCTGTGACCTCTGGCAGTGACCTGCCCGTCCTCCTGCCGCCATTTCCGCCCTCCGCTCCCCTCCTCTCACCACACAGCCCACGCCGCCCACACAGGAGAACGAGTCCTCCGCTGCCACCAGCCGCCAGACACCGCACCGCGACGGCCGCCATGACTGCAGCTGTAGGAAGAGGGCGGGGACTAATCTGCCCGGGGACCTCATATCCGGTCACGAGACCGGAAGTGGTGAATAGGCGCCTCACCTGAACCAGCGGCGGGAGAGGGAGGTGCGGAACATACCCCCGTGTATCGCGATAGACTGTCATACCCCCCCCCCCGTGTATCGCTGTGGACGGTGACCTCTCCTCCCCCCGTGTATCGCTGTGGACGGTGACCTCCCCCCCCCCCCCGTGTATCGCTGTGGACGGTGACCTCCCCCCCCCCCCGTGTATCGCTGTGGACGGTGACCTCTCCTCCCCCCCCGTGTATCGCTGTGGACGGTGACCTCTCCTCCCCCCGTGTATCGCTGTGGACGGTGACCTCTCCTCCCCCCCCGTGTATCGCTGTGGACGGTGACCTCTCCTCCCCCCGTGTATCGCTGTGGACGGTGACCTCCCCCCCCCCCCCCGTGTATCGCTGTGGACGGTGACCTCCCCCCCCCCCCGTGTATCGCTGTGGACGGTGACCTCTCCTCCCCCCGTGTATCGCTGTGGACGGTGACCTCCCCCCCCCCCCCGTGTATCGCTGTGGACGGTGACCTCTCCTCCCCCCCCGTGTATCGCTGTGGACGGTGACCTCTCCTCCCCCCGTGTATCGCTGTGGACGGTGACCTCTCCTCCCCCCCCGTGTATCGCTGTGGACGGTGACCTCTCCTCCCCCCGTGTATCGCTGTGGACGGTGACCTCCCCCCCCCCCCCCGTGTATCGCTGTGGACGGTGACCTCCCCCCCCCCCCGTGTATCGCTGTGGACGGTGACCTCTCCTCCCCCCGTGTATCGCTGTGGACGGTGACCTCCCCCCCCCCCCCGTGTATCGCTGTGGACGGTGACCTCCCCCCCCCCCCCCGTGTATCGCTGTGGACGGTGACCTCTCCCCCCCCCCCCCCGTGTATCGCTGTGGACGGTGACCTCCCCCCCCCCCCCCGTGTATCGCTGTGGACGGTGACCTCCTCACCCCCGTGTATCGCTGTGGACGGTGACCTCCTCCCCCCCCCCCCGTGTGTATCGCTGTGGACGGTGACCTCCTCCCCCCCGTGTATCGCTGTGGACGGTGACCTCCTCCCCCCGTGTATCGCTGTGGACGGTGACCTCCTCCCTCCGTGTATCGCTGTGGACGGTGACCTCCTCCCCCCGTGTATCGCTGTGGACGGTGACCTCTCCCTCCCCCCGTGTATCGCTGTGGACGGTGACCTCTCCCCCCCCGTGTATCGCTGTGGACGGTGGCCTCCTCCCCCCGTGTATCGCTGTGGACGGTGACCTCCTCCCCCCGTGTATCCCTGTGGACGGTGACCTCCTCCCCCCGTGTATCGCGGTGGACGGTGACCTCCTCCCCCCGTGTATCGCTGTGGACGGTGACCTCCTCCCCCCGTGTATCGCTGTGGACGGTGACCTCCTCCCCCCCGTGTATCGCTGTGGACGGTGACCTCCTCCCCCCGTGTATCGCTGTGGACGGTGACCTCCTCCCCCCGTGTATCGCTGTGGACGGTGACCTCCTCCCCCCGTGTATCGCTGTGGACGGTGACCTCCTCCCCCCGTGTATCGCTGTGGACGGTGACCTCCTCCCCCCCGTGTATCGCTGTGGACGGTGACCTCCTCCCTCCGTGTATCGCTGTGGACGGTGACCTCCTCCCCCCGTGTATCGCTGTGGACGGTGACCTCTCCTCCCCCCTTGTGTATCGCTGTGGACGGTGACCTCTCCTCCCCCCCGTGTGTATCGCTGTGGACGGTGACCTCCTCCCCCCCCCCCCCCCCCCGTGTGTATCGCTGTGGACGGTGACCTCCTCCCCCCGTGTATCGCTGTGGACGATGACCTCCTCCCCCCGTGTATCGCTGTGGACGGTGACCTCCTCCCCCCGTGTATCGCTGTGGACGGTGACCTCCTCCCCCCGTGTATCGCTGTGGACGGTGACCTCTCCTCCCCCCGTGTGTATCGCTGTGGACGGTGACCTCTCCTCCCCCCCCCCCCCCCCCCCGTGTGTATCGCTGTGGACGGTGACCTCTCCCCCCCCCCCCCCCCCCGTGTATCGCTGTGGACGGTGACCTCCTCCCCCCGTGTATCGCTGTGGACGGTGACCTCCTCCCCCCGTGTATCGCTGTGGACGGTGACCTCCTCCCCCCCGTGTATCGCTGTGGACGGTGACCTCCTCCCCCCGTGTATCGCTGTGGACGGTGACCTCTCCTCCCCCCGTGTATCGCTGTGGACGGTGACCTCCTCCCCCCGTGTATCGCTGTGGACGGTGACCTCCTCCCCCCGTGTATCGCTGTGGACGGTGACCTCTCCCCCCCCCCCCCCCGTGTGTCGCTGTGGACGGTGACCTCCTCCCCCCCGTGTATCGCTGTGGACGGTGACCTCCTCCCCCCGTGTATCGCTGTGGACGGTGACCTCCTCCCCCCCGTGTATCGCTGTGGACGGTGACCTCCTCCCCCCGTGTATCGCTGTGGACGGTGACCTCCTCCCTCCGTGTATCGCTGTGGACGGTGACCTCCTCCCTCCGTGTATCGCTGTGGACGGTGACCTCCTCCCCCCGTGTATCGCTGTGGACGGTGACCTCTCCTCCCCCCGTGTGTATCGCTGTGGACGGTGACCTCTCCTCCCCCCCGTGTGTATCGCTGTGGACGGTGACCTCCTCCCCCCCCCCCCATGTGTATCGCTGTGGACGGTGACCTCCTCCCCCCGTGTATCGCTGTGGACGGTGACCTCCTCCCCCCGTGTATCGCTGTGGACGGTGACCTCCTCCCCCCCGTGTATCGCTGTGGACGGCGACCTCCTCCCCCCGTGTATCGCTGTGGACGGTGACCTCTCCTCCCCCCGTGTGTATCGCTGTGGACGGTGACCTCTCCTCCTCCCCCCCCCCCCCCCCCGTGTGTATCGCTGTGGACGGTGACCTCTCCCCCCCTCCCCCCCCCGTGTATCGCTGTGGACGGTGACCTCCTCCCCCCGTGTATCGCTGTGGACGGTGACCTCCTCCCCCCCGTGTATCGCTGTGGACGGTGACCTCCCCCCCCCGTGTATCGCTGTGGACGGTGACCTCCTCCCCCCGTGTATCGCTGTGGACGGTGACCTCCTCCCCCCGTGTATCGCTGTGGACGGTGACCTCCTCCCCCCGTGTATCGCTGTGGACGGTGACCTCCTCCCCCCGTGTATCGCTGTGGACGGTGACCTCCTCCCCCCGTGTATCGCTGTGGACGGTGACCTCCTCCCCCCGTGTATCGCTGTGGACGGTGACCTCTCCCCCCCCCCCCCCCCCCGTGTGTCGCTGTGGACGGTGACCTCCTCCCCCCCGTGTATCGCTGTGGACGGTGACCTCCTCCCCCCGTGTATCGCTGTGGACGGTGACCTCCTCACCCCCCCCCCCCCCCGTGTGTATCGCTGTGGACGGTGACCTCCTCACCCCGTGTATCGCTGTGGACGGTGACCTCCTCACCCCGTGTATCGCTGTGGACGGTGACCTCCTCCCCCCCCCCGTGTGTATCGCTGTGGACGGTGACCTCTCCTCCCCCCGTGTATCGCTGTGGACGGTGACCTCTCCTCTCCCCCCGTGTGTATCGCTGTGGACGGTGACCTCCTCCCCTCCCCCCCCGTGTGTATCGCTGTGGACGGTGACCTCCTCACCCCGTGTATCGCTGTGGACGGTGACCTCCTCCCCCCCCCCCCGTGTGTATCGCTGTGGACGGTGACCTCTCCTCCCCCCGTGTATCGCTGTGGACGGTGACCTCCTCTCCCCCCGTGTGTATCGCTGTGGACGGTGACCTCCTCCCCCCGTGTATCGCTGTGGACGGTGACCTCTCCTCCCCCCGTGTATCGCTGTGGACGGTGACCTCTCCCCCCCCCCCCGTGTGTATCGCTGTGGAAGGTGACCTCCTCCCCCCGTGTATCGCTGTGGACGATGACCTCCTCCCCCCCCCCCCCCGTGTGTATCGCTGTGGACGGTGACCTCTCCCCACCCCCCATAGTGTGTATCGCTGTGGACGGTGACCTCTCCCCCCCCCCCCGTGTGTGTCGCTGTGGACGGTGACCTCCTCCCCCCGTGTATCGCTGTGGACGATGACCTCCTCCCCCCCCCCCCCCCCCGTGTGTATCGCTGTGGACGGTGACCAAACCCCCCCCACCCCCCCCCCCCCCCCGTGTGTATCGCTGTGGACGGTGACCTCTCCCCCCCCCCCCCCCCCCCGTGTGTATCGCTGTGGACGGTGACCTCTCCTCTCCCCCCGTGTGTATCGCTGTGGACGGCGACCTCCTCCCCCCGTGTATCGCTGTGGACGGTGACCTCCTCCCCCCGTGTATCGCTGTGGACGGTGACCTCCTCCCCCCGTGTATCGCTGTGGACGGTGACCTCTCCTCCCCCCGTGTGTATCGCTGTGGACGGTGACCTCTCCTCCCCCCCGTGTGTATCGCTGTGGACGGTGACCTCCTCCCCCCCCCCCCGTGTGTATCGCTGTGGACGGTGACCTCCTCACCCCGTGTATCGCTGTGGACGGTGACCTCCTCACCCCGTGTATCGCTGTGGACGGTGACCTCCTCCCCCCCCCCCCCCGTGTGTATCGCTGTGGACGGTGACCTCTCCTCCCCCCGTGTATCGCTGTGGACGGTGACCTCCTCCCCCCCCGTGTGTATCGCTGTGGACGGCGACCTCCTCCCCCCGTGTATCGCTGTGGACGGTGACCTCCTCCCCCCGTGTATCGCTGTGGACGGTGACCTCCTCCCCCCGTGTATCGCTGTGGACGGTGACCTCTCCTCCCCCCGTGTGTATCGCTGTGGACGGTGACCTCTCCTCCCCCCCGTGTGTATCGCTGTGGACGGTGACCTCCTCCCCCCCCCCCGTGTGTATCGCTGTGGACGGTGACCTCCTCACCCCGTGTATCGCTGTGGACGGTGACCTCCTCACCCCGTGTATCGCTGTGGACGGTGACCTCCTCCCCCCCCCCCCGTGTGTATCGCTGTGGACGGTGACCTCTCCTCCCCCCGTGTATCGCTGTGGACGGTGACCTCCTCTCCCCCCGTGTGTATCGCTGTGGACGGTGACCTCCTCCCCCCGTGTATCGCTGTGGACGGTGACCTCTCCTCCCCCCGTGTATCGCTGTGGACGGTGACCTCTCCCCCCCCCCCCCCCCGTGTGTATCGCTGTGGACGGTGACCTCCTCCCCCCGTGTATCGCTGTGGACGATGACCTCTTCCCAACCCCCCCCCCCCGTGTGTATCGCTGTGGACGGTGACCTCTCTCCCCCCCCCCCCCACCCCCGTGTGTATCGCTGTGGACGGTGACCTCTCCCCCCCCCGTGTGTGTCGCTGTGGACGGTGACCTCCTCCCCCCGTGTATCGCTGTGGACGGTGACCTCTTCCCCCCCCCCCCCCCCCCCGTGTGTATCGCTGTGGACTGTGACCTCTCCCCCCCCCCCCCCCGTGTGTATCGCTGTGGACGGTGACCTCTCCTCTCCCCCCGTGTGTATCGCTGTGGATGGTGACCTCCTCTCCCCGTGTATCGCTGTGGACGGTGACCTCCTCCCCCCGTGTATCGCTGTGGACGGTGACCTCTCCCCCCCCCCCCCGTGTGTATCGCTGTGGATGGTGACCTCCCCCCCCCCCCCCCCCGTGTGTATCGCTGTGGACGGTGACCTCTCCTCCCCCCCCCGTGTGTATCGCTGTGGACGGTGACCTCTCCCCCCCCCCCCCCGTGTATCGCTGTGGACGGTGACCTCCTCCCCCCGTGTATCGCTGTGGACGGTGACCTCCTCCCCCCCGTGTATCGCTGTGGACGGTGACCTCCTCCCCCCGTGTATCGCTGTGGACGGTGACCTCTCCTCCCCCCGTGTATCGCTGTGGACGGTGACCTCCTCCCCCCGTGTATCGCTGTGGACGGTGACCTCCTCCCCCCGTGTATCGCTGTGGACGGTGACCTCTCCCCCCCCCCCCCCGTGTGTCGCTGTGGACGGTGACCTCCTCCCCCCCGTGTATCGCTGTGGACGGTGACCTCCTCCCCCCGTGTATCGCTGTGGACGGTGACCTCCTCCCCCCCGTGTATCGCTGTGGACGGTGACCTCCTCCCCCCGTGTATCGCTGTGGACGGTGACCTCCTCCCTCCGTGTATCGCTGTGGACGGTGACCTCCTCCCTCCGTGTATCGCTGTGGACGGTGACCTCCTCCCCCCGTGTATCGCTGTGGACGGTGACCTCTCCTCCCCCCGTGTGTATCGCTGTGGACGGTGACCTCTCCTCCCCCCCGTGTGTATCGCTGTGGACGGTGACCTCCTCCCCCCCCCCCCGTGTGTATCGCTGTGGACGGTGACCTCCTCCCCCCGTGTATCGCTGTGGACGGTGACCTCCTCCCCCCGTGTATCGCTGTGGACGGTGACCTCCTCCCCCCCGTGTATCGCTGTGGACGGTGACCTCCTCCCCCCGTGTATCGCTGTGGACGGTGACCTCTCCTCCCCCCGTGTGTATCGCTGTGGACGGTGACCTCTCCTCCTCCCCCCCCCCCCCCCGTGTGTATCGCTGTGGACGGTGACCTCTCCCCCCCTCCCCCCCCCGTGTATCGCTGTGGACGGTGACCTCCTCCCCCCGTGTATCGCTGTGGACGGTGACCTCCTCCCCCCGTGTATCGCTGTGGACGGTGACCTCCTCCCCCCCGTGTATCGCTGTGGACGGTGACCTCCTCCCCCCGTGTATCGCTGTGGACGGTGACCTCCTCCCCCCGTGTATCGCTGTGGACGGTGACCTCCTCCCCCCCGTGTATCGCTGTGGACGGTGACCTCCTCCCCCCGTGTATCGCTGTGGACGGTGACCTCCTCCCCCCGTGTATCGCTGTGGACGGTGACCTCTCCCCCGTGTGTGTCGCTGTGGACGGTGACCTCTCCCCCCCGTGTGTGTCGCTGTGGACGGTGACCTCTCCCCCGTGTGTGTCGCTGTGGACGGTGACCTCTCCTCCCCCCGTGTGTCGCTGTGGACGGTGACCTCTCCCCCCGTGTGTGTTGCTGTGGACAGTGACCTCTCCCCCCCGTGTATGTCGCTGTGGACGGTGACCTCTCCCCCCCGTGTATGTCGCTGTGGACGGTGACCTCTCCCCCCCGTGTGTGTCGCTGTGGACGGTGACCTCTCCTCCCCCCGTGTGTCGCTGTGGACGGTGACCTCTCCCCCCGTGTGTGTTGCTGTGGACGGTGACCTCTCCCCCCCGTGTATGTCGCTGTGGACGGTGACCTCTCCCCCCGTGTGTGTCGCTGTGGACGGTGACCTCTCCTCCCCCCGTGTGTATCGCTGTGGACGGTGACCTCTCCTCCCCCCGTGTGTCGCTGTGGACGGTGACCTCTCCCCCCCCCCCCCGTGTGTCGCTGTGGACGGTGACCTCCTCCCCCCGTGTGTCGCTGTGGACGGTGACCTCCTCTCCCCGTGTATCGCTGTGGACGGTGACCTCTCCTCCCCCCGTGTGTCGCTGTGGACGGTGACCTCTCCTCTCCCCGTGTGTCGCTGTGGACGGTGACCTCTCCTCTCCCCGTGTGTCGCTGTGGACGGTGACCTCTCCTCTCCCCGTGTGTCGCTGTGGACGGTGACCTCTCCTCTCCCCGTGTGTCGCTGTGGACGGTGACCTCTCCTCTCCCCGTGTGTCGCTGTGGACGGTGACCTCTCCTCTCCCCGTGTGTCGCTGTGGACGGTGACCTCTCCTCTCCCCGTGTGTCGCTGTGGACGGTGACCTCTCCTCTCCCCGTGTGTCGCTGTGGACGGTGACCTCTCCTCTCCCCGTGTGTCGCTGTGGACGGTGACCTCTCCTCTCCCCGTGTGTCGCTGTGGACGGTGACCTCTCCTCTCCCCGTGTGTCGCTGTGGACGGTGACCTCTCCTCTCCCCGTGTGTCGCTGTGGACGGTGACCTCTCCCCCCCCCGTGTGTCGCTGTGGACGGTGACCTCTCCCCCCCCCCCCCCGTGTGTCGCTGTGGACGGTGACCTCTCCCCCCCCCCCCGTGTGTCGCTGTGGACGGTGACCTCTCCTCTCCCCCCGTGTCGCTGTGGACGGTGACCTCCCCTCGTGTGTCGCTGTGGACGGTGACCTCGAACCAACCCCCCCCCCCTTGTGTCGCTGTGGACGGTGACCTCTCCCCCCTTGTGTCGCTGTGGACGGTGACCTCTCCCCCCTTGTGTCGCTGTGGACGGTGACCTCTCCCCCCCCCCCCGTGTGTCGCTGTGGACGGTGACCTCTCCCCCCCCCCCGTGTGTCGCTGTGGACGGTGACCTCCCCTCGTGTGTCGCTGTGGACGGTGACCTCTCCCCCTTGTGTCGCTGTGGACGGTGACCTCTCCCCCCTTGTGTCGCTGTGGACGGTGACCTCTCCCCCCTTGTGTCGCTGTGGACGGTGACCTCTCCCCCCCTTGTGTCGCTGTGGAATGTGACCTCCCCCCCGTGTGCGTCAGTGTGGACGATGACCCCCCGTACATATGGCGGCGTGTCTGACGTGTGCCACCTCTTCTTGCAGCATGGCTGCTCTGAGGGAACGTGTGTCTTCCTGTCGTCTTGCGCTGGTCACCTGGGATGGCGGCTGTGCTCCGGGCGATCTGCAGACGTTTGTGTCTCGGGTGCAGGCGGCGGTGGCTCCGGGGGGCAGGGTGAGCGTAGAGAACGTGGAGCGCCTGGTGACGTGTAAGTAGCCGCCATTGAGCTCAGGCTCCCGTGGATGCCGCTCTCACCATCACGCTCCTTTCTTCCAGCCTCTCACACAGACTCCAGCTTTGACCTCGTCCTTCTTGGTCTGGTCCCCGGGTGCTCCGCCATTCACAGCTCAGCTTTGCTGGCAGAAGTCGCTCGAATCTTGAAGCCTGGTGGCACTGTGCTGCTTCGGGGGCCCGTGGACCCTCAGGAGGGTGAGAAGGTCACAAAAAACACAGCCAATGATACCGGCCCATGGCCACTGACACCACCCTCCATCCTCACTATTCAGGTCCCGCCCACTGACACCACCCTCACTATACAGGTCCCACCCACTGACACCGCCCTCCATCCTCACTATAAGGCCCAGCCCACTGACAGCCCTCCACCCTCACTATGCAGGCCCCGCCCACTTATCACCCTCCACCCTCACTATGAAGGCCCGCCCACTTATCGCCCTCCACCCTCACTATGAAGGCCCCGCCCACTGACACCGCCCTTTATCCTCACTATACATGCCCTGCCCACTGACCGCCCTCCATCCTCACTATAAAGGTCCCGCCTACTGACACCGCCCTCCATCCTCTCTATTCAGGCCCCGCCCACTGGCCGCCCTCCATCCTTACTATACGGGCAACGCCCACTGACACCACCTTCCATCCGCACTATGAAGGCCCCGCGCACTGACACCGCCTTTTATCCTCACTATACAGGCCCTGCCCACTGACCATCCTCCACCCGCACTATGCTGGCCTCGCCCACTGTCCGCCCTCCATCCCCACTATACAGGCCCTGCCCACTGATACCACCCTCTGTGGTGAAATATGTATATATTTATATCTATATGTGTGTAGGGACATATGTCTAGGGTTATATGTGTGACCAGTGATAATGTAACACCTGTCCTGAAGACAAGTCGCACCTAGGTGTTAATAGATACTTCCTTGGGACTAGTAGAAATTCTTTCTCCATATCCCATCAGGAGGTCTCGCTAAGGCCAAGAACAAAGGAACACTTGACACCTCTGAGGTCTTTGAGGGGAGATGCTAAATTGTGGCCTGAGGTGATGGATTCCTGGGAACCTGGTCACAAGAGAAAATAATATATTCATTAGTAGAGCGGCCGTGGCCCAATCAAACAGAAAGGAAATTATGATATTAACCTGGGAGGCCGGTCTAGAAACCTGACCTCAGACCAAAGTTATAAATTTAGACTGCAGACAGAGAATTGTGTTCACATGTGAGGGCAGCCTGAGATGCTGATGTGTTCCAACTCCATTCACCCTCCCCCTCAGGGAGCAGAAAGCAAACTACCAGTTAGATGATTTCTGTAAGTTTTCTCCTGTTTATTTTGACATTGTTTGCATAAGTTGTATGTCTTTTTATCATATTTTTATACCTTTTTCTTATTGTAAGCATTGAACTTTTTGCTATTAAAGTATAAAACTTTAACAAGTAGAACCTTGAAGGTTCTAAAAGAATCTGTGGTGAAATGTGTATATATATTATATATCTATATGTGTGTGACATCTGTCTAGGGTTATATGTGTGACTAGTGATAATGTAGCATCTGTCCTGAAGGCCAGTGGCACCTAGGTGTTAATATGTACTTCCTTGGGAAGAGTAAGGGTACCGTTACACTATACGATTTACCAACGATCACGACCAGCGATACGACCTGGCCGTGATCGTTGGTAAGTCGTTGTGTGGTCGCTGGGGAGCTGTCACACAGACAGCTCTCCAGCGACCAACAATGCCGAGGTCCCCGGGTAACCAGGGTTAACATCGGGTTACTAAGCGCAGGGCCGCGCTTAGTAACCCGATGTTTACCCTCGTTACCAGCGTAAAAAAAAACAAACACTACAAACTTTCATTCCGGTGTCTGTCCCTTGCACGGTGCTTCCCGCACTGACTGACTGCCAGCCGTAAAGTGAAAGCACAGCACAGCGCGCTGTGCTCTGCTTTCACTTTACGGCCGGAAGTCAGTCAGTGCGGGAAGCAGACGGCAAGGGACCTGACGGACACCGGAATTTAAGTATGTAGTGTTTGTTTGTTTTTTTTACATTTACGATGGTAACCAGGATAAACATCGGGTTACTAAGCGCGGCCCTACGCTTAGTAACCCGATGTTTACCCTGGTTACAAGCGAACGCATCGCTGGATCGGTGTCACACACACCGATCCAGCGATGACCGCGGGAGATCCAGCGACGAAAGAAAGTTCCAAACGATCTGCTACGACGTACGATTCTCAGCAGGGTCCCTGATCGCTGCTGCATGTCAGACACAGCGATATCGTATGGATATCGCTGGAACGTCACGGATCGTACCGTCATAGCGACAAAAGTGCCACTGTGAGACCGTACCCTAAGGCCATGTTCACACAGTGCGTTTTTTACTGCGGAACCGCCGCGATTTTGCCGCTGCGGCTCTGCAGCTGTTTTCCATGCAGGGTACCCTATGGAAAACAGGAACCACTGTGCAGATGATGCGGGAATCGGGGAAAAAAAGCCGCGCTGAATAGCTGCGGTAAAAAAGAAGTACCATGTCACTTCTTTTTGCAAAACTGCAGCGGTTCTGCACCCATTGACCTCCATTGTGAGGTCAAACCCGCAGTAAAACCCGCAGATGAAAAATATATCTGCGGGTTTTACTGCGCTTTGTGGTGCAAAACCGCTGCAGTGTGGCTGCCCCCCGTGCTCCGATAGGGTTATATCTCAGTGATCAAAATAAAAAAAATAGTAAATGACCCCCCCCCCCCCCCCCCCTTTGTCACCTCCATAGGTAGGGACAATAAAAAATTTTTTTTTTTTTTCCACTAAGGTTAGAATAGGGGTAGGGTTAGGGTATTTTCAGCCATTTTAACCCTAAAAAACTCCCTAGAAAACACACAGACTCTGTATAGAAAACTGCATAAAAAAAGCACCAAAAAAAGGACCTGCGTTTTCTGCCAAGAGCTGCGGTTTTTAGTGCAGAAAAAAATGGATGGAAATCAGTAACGTGTGAACATGGCCTAAGAATTCTGTCTCCAGATCTCACCAGGGGGTCTGGCTAAGGCCAAAGAACAAAAGGAACACTTGACACCTCTGAGGTCTTGGAAGGGAGATGCTAAATTGTGGCCTGAGGGAAGGTATCCCTGGGAACCATTTCACACGTGTCCCAGAGGAAAAGAATATATATTCATTGGTAGAGCAGCCGTGCCCAATCAAACAGACCGCAATTATGATATTAACCTGGGAGGCTGGTCTAGAAACCTGACCTCAGACCAAAGTTATAAATTTAGGCTGCAGACAGAGAATTGTGTTCACATGTGAGGGCAGCCTGAGAAGCTGATGTGTTCCACAATTCTATTCAACCCCCCTTAGGGAGCAGAAAGCAGACTGCAAGTTAGATGATTTCTGTAAGTTTTCTCCTGTTTACTTTGACACTGTTTTGCATAAGTTGTTTGCCTTATCACATTTTTATACCTTTTTCTTATTGTAAGCATTGAACCTTTTCCTATTAAAGCATAAAACGTTAATAAGTTGAACCTTGAATGTTCTAAAGAATCCATAGCCTAAGGTGTGTGAGCCTTATGAGTGATAACATATTTTTATTATTTATTTCTGGGACTCATCGCAGCGTGTATGAGCGGGTGTGTGGCCTGGGTCCGTGTCTGATTTATGCTCCCATTACAGCATAGGACAGAGGTTGAATGCTGGACTGAGAGTGGGGAGATAGATTAACCCTTGCAGGCACAACCCAAAGTCACGTGTGAGAGCAGGCACGTGACGATTAAGTGACATCACGGAGAAGGGATCCGTGACACCCTCCATCCTCACAATACAAGCCCCGCCCACTGACACCGCCCTCCATCCTCACTATATAGGCCCCTCCATCCTCACTATACAAGCCCCGCCCTCTGACACCGCCCACCATCCTCACTATACAAGCCCCGCCCTCTGACACCGCCCACCATCCTCACTATACAAGCCCCGCCCTCCATCCTCACTATACAAGCCCCGCCCTCTGATAGTATGGGCCTGTACTGACAGTATGTTGTCTCTCTGCAGCTAGCACTGCAGCTCTTCGGTGTCCGTCTCAGCTCTACTCCTCTCTCACACTGTCTGGATTAACGGAAGTGACACAGGTTAGTATGTGCCTAAATGTGCTGGAGTGTGAAAAGACCCCAGCATCAGAAATTGTGCCTGCCTCGGAGTCTGAGCTCCCCGGTACGTGTGCCTCCTCCGGTGTCTGACCTCCCCGGTATGTGTGCCTGCTCCGGTGTCTGAGCTCCCCGGTATGTGTGCCTGCTCCGGTGTCTGACCTCCCCGGTATGTGTGCCTCCTCCGGTGTCTGACCTCCCCGGTATGTGTGCCTCCTCCGGTGTCTGACCTCCCCGGTATGTGTGCCTGCTCCGGTGTCTGAGCTCCCCGGTATGTGTGCCTGCTCCGGTGTCTGAGCTCCCCGGTATGTGTGCCTGCTCCGGTGTCTGAGCTCCCCGGTACGTGTGCCTGCTCCGGTGTCTGAGCTCCCCGGTACGTGTGCCTGCTCCGGTGTCTGACCTCCCCGGTACGTGTGCCTCCTCCGGTGTCTGAGCTCCCCGGTACGTGTGCCTGCTCCGGTGTCTGAGCTCCCCGGTACGTGTGCCTGCTCCGGTGTCTGAGCTCCCCGGTATGTGTGCCTGCTCCGGCGTCTGAGCTCCCCGGTATGTGTGCCTGCTCCGGTGTCTGACCTCCCCGGTATGTGTGCCTGCTCCGGTGTCTGAGCTCCCCGGTATGTGTGCCTGCTCCGGTGTCTGAGCTCCCCGGTATGTGTGCCTGCTCCGGTGTCTGAGCTCCCCGGTATGTGTGCCTGCTCCGGTGTCTGAGCTCCCCGGTACGTGTGCCTCCTCCGGTGTCTGAGCTCCCCGGTATGTGTGCCTGCTCCGGTGTCTGAGCTCCCCGGTATGTGTGCCTGCTCCGGTGTCTGAGCTCCCCGGTATGTGTGCCTGCTCCGGTGTCTGAGCTCCCCGGTACGTGTGCCTGCTCCGGTGTCTGAGCTCCCCGGTACGTGTGCCTGCTCCGGTGTCTGACCTCCCCGGTACGTGTGCCTGCTCCGGTGTCTGACCTCCCCGGTATGTGTGCCTGCTCCGGTGTCTGAGCTCCCCGGTATGTGTGCCTGCTCCGGTGTCTGAGCTCCCCGGTATGTGTGCCTGCTCCGGTGTCTGAGCTCCCCGGTACGTGTGCCTGCTCCGGTGTCTGAGCTCCCCGGTACGTGTGCCTGCTCCGGTGTCTGACCTCCCCGGTACGTGTGCCTGCTCCGGTGTCTGACCTCCCCGGTATGTGTGCCTGCTCCGGTGTCTGACCTCCCCGGTATGTGTGCCTGCTCCGGTGTCTGACCTCCCCGGTACGTGTGCCTGCTCCGGTTTCTGACCTCCCCGGTATGTGTGCCTGCTCCGGTGTCTGAGCTCCCCGGTATGTGTGCCTCCTCCGGTGTCTGAGCTCCCCGGTATGTGTGCCTGCTCCGGTGTCTGAGCTCCCCGGTATGTGTGCCTGCTCCGGTGTCTGAGCTCCCCGGTATGTGTGCCTGCTCCGGTGTCTGAGCTCCCCGGTATGTGTGCCTGCTCCGGTGTCTGACCTCCCCGGTATGTGTGCCTGCTCCGGTGTCTGACCTCCCCGGTATGTGTGCCTGCTCCGGTGTCTGAGCTCCCCGGTATGTGTGCCTGCTCCGGTGTCTGAGCTCCCCGGTATGTGTGCCTGCTCCGGTGTCTGAGCTCCCCGGTATGTGTGCCTGCTCCGGTGTCTGAGCTCCCCGGTATGTGTGCCTGCTCCGGTGTCTGACCTCCCCGGTATGTGTGCCTGCTCCGGTGTCTGAGCTCCCCGGTATGTGTGCCTGCTCCGGTGTCTGAGCTCCCCGGTATGTGTGCCTGCTCCGGTGTCTGAGCTCCCCGGTATGTGTGCCTGCTCCGGTGTCTGACCTCCCCGGTACGTGTGCCTGCTCCGGTGTCTGAGCTCCCCGGTACGTGTGCCTCCTCCGGTGTCTGAGCTCCCCGGTACGTGTGCCTCCTCCGGTGTCTGAGCTCCCCGGTATGTGTGCCTGCTCCGGTGTCTGAGCTCCCCGGTACGTGTGCCTGCTCCGGTGTCTGAGCTCCCCGGTACGTGTGCCTGCTCCGGTGTCTGACCTCCCCGGTACGTGTGCCTGCTCCGGTGTCTGACCTCCCCGGTATGTGTGCCTCCTCCGGTGTCTGAGCTCCCCGGTATGTGTGCCTGCTCCGGTGTCTGAGCTCCCCGGTATGTGTGCCTGCTCCGGTGTCTGAGCTCCCCGGTACGTGTGCCTGCTCCGGTGTCTGAGCTCCCCGGTACGTGTGCCTGCTCCGGTGTCTGACCTCCCCGGTACGTGTGCCTGCTCCGGTGTCTGAGCTCCCCGGTATGTGTGCCTGCTCCGGTGTCTGACCTCCCCGGTATGTGTGCCTGCTCCGGTGTCTGAGCTCCCCGGTATGTGTGCCTCCTCCGGTGTCTGAGCTCCCCGGTATGTGTGCCTGCTCCGGTGTCTGAGCTCCCCGGTACGTGTGCCTGCTCCGGTGTCTGACCTCCCCGGTACGTGTGCCTGCTCCGGTGTCTGAGCTCCCCGGTATGTGTGCCTGCTCCGGTGTCTGACCTCCCCGGTATGTGTGCCTGCTCCGGTGTCTGACCTCCCCGGTATGTGTGCCTGCTCCGGTGTCTGACCTCCCCGGTATGTGTGCCTCCTCCGGTGTCTGAGCTCCCCGGTATGTGTGCCTGCTCCGGTGTCTGAGCTCCCCGGTATGTGTGCCTGCTCCGGTGTCTGACTTCCCCGGTACGTGTGCCTGCTCCGGTTTCTGACCTCCCCGGTATGTGTGCCTGCTCCGGTGTCTGACCTCCCCGGTATGTGTGCCTGCTCCGGTGTCTGACCTCCCCGGTATGTGTGCCTGCTCCGGTGTCTGACCTCCCCGGTATGTGTGCCTGCTCCGGTGTCTGACCTCCCCGGTACGTGTGCCTGCTCCGGTGTCTGAGCTCCCCGGTACGTGTGCCTGCTCCGGTGTCTGACCTCCCCGGTACGTGTGCCTGCTCCGGTGTCTGAGCTCCCCGGTATGTGTGCCTCCTCCGGTGTCTGAGCTCCCCGGTATGTGTGCCTGCTCCGGTGTCTGAGCTCCCCGGTACGTGTGCCTGCTCCGGTGTCTGACCTCCCCGGTATGTGTGCCTGCTCCGGTGTCTGACCTCCCCGGTATGTGTGCCTGCTCCGGTGTCTGACCTCCCCGGTACGTGTGCCTCCTCCGGTGTCTGAGCTCCCCGGTATGTGTGCCTGCTCCGGTGTCTGAGCTCCCCGGTATGTGTGCCTGCTCCGGTGTCTGACCTCCCCGGTACGTGTGCCTGCTCCGGTTTCTGACCTCCCCGGTATGTGTGCCTGCTCCGGTGTCTGAGCTCCCCGGTATGTGTGCCTCCTCCGGTGTCTGAGCTCCCCGGTATGTGTGCCTCCTCCGGTGTCTGAGCTCCCCGGTATGTGTGCCTCCTCCGGCGTCTGAGCCCCCCGGTACGTGTGCCTCCTCCGGTGTCTGAGCTCCCCGGTATCTGTGCCTGCTCCGGTGTCTGAGCTCCCCGGTATCTGTGCCTGCTCCGGTGTCTGAGCCCCCCGGTATGTGTGCCTGCTCCGGTGTCTGACCTCCCCGGTATGTGTGCCTGCTCCGGTGTCTGAGCTCCCCGGTATGTGTGCCTGCTCCGGTGTCTGACCTCCCCGGTATGTGTGCCTGCTCCGGTGTCTGAGCTCCCCGGTATGTGTGCCTGCTCCGGTGTCTGAGCCCCCCGGTATGTGTGCCTGCTCCGGTGTCTGAGCTCCCCGGTACGTGTGCCTGCTCCGGTGTCTGACCTCCCCGGTACGTGTGCCTGCTCCGGTGTCTGAGCTCCCCGGTATGTGTGCCTGCTCCGGTGTCTGAGCTCCCCGGTATCTGTGCCTGCTCCGGTGTCTGAGCTCCCCGGTATGTGTGCCTCCTCCGGTGTCTGAGCTCCCCGGTATGTGTGCCTGCTCCGGTGTCTGACCTCCCCGGTACGTGTGCCTGCTCCGGTGTCTGAGCTCCCCGGTACGTGTGCCTCCTCCGGTGTCTGAGCTCCCCGGTACGTGTGCCTCCTCCGGTGTCTGAGCTCCCCGGTATGTGTGCCTGCTCCGGTGTCTGAGCTCCCCGGTACGTGTGCCTGCTCCGGTGTCTGAGCTCCCCGGTACGTGTGCCTGCTCCGGTGTCTGACCTCCCCGGTACGTGTGCCTGCTCCGGTGTCTGACCTCCCCGGTATGTGTGCCTCCTCCGGTGTCTGAGCTCCCCGGTATGTGTGCCTGCTCCGGTGTCTGAGCTCCCCGGTATGTGTGCCTGCTCCGGTGTCTGAGCTCCCCGGTACGTGTGCCTGCTCCGGTGTCTGAGCTCCCCGGTACGTGTGCCTGCTCCGGTGTCTGACCTCCCCGGTACGTGTGCCTGCTCCGGTGTCTGAGCTCCCCGGTATGTGTGCCTGCTCCGGTGTCTGACCTCCCCGGTATGTGTGCCTGCTCCGGTGTCTGAGCTCCCCGGTATGTGTGCCTCCTCCGGTGTCTGAGCTCCCCGGTATGTGTGCCTGCTCCGGTGTCTGAGCTCCCCGGTACGTGTGCCTGCTCCGGTGTCTGACCTCCCCGGTACGTGTGCCTGCTCCGGTGTCTGAGCTCCCCGGTACGTGTGCCTGCTCCGGTGTCTGACCTCCCCGGTACGTGTGCCTGCTCCGGTGTCTGAGCTCCCCGGTATGTGTGCCTCCTCCGGTGTCTGAGCTCCCCGGTATGTGTGCCTGCTCCGGTGTCTGAGCTCCCCGGTACGTGTGCCTGCTCCGGTGTCTGAGCTCCCCGGTACGTGTGCCTGCTCCGGTGTCTGACCTCCCCGGTATGTGTGCCTGCTCCGGTGTCTGACCTCCCCGGTACGTGTGCCTCCTCCGGTGTCTGAGCTCCCCGGTATGTGTGCCTCCTCCGGTGTCTGAGCTCCCCGGTATGTGTGCCTGCTCCGGTGTCTGACCTCCCCGGTACGTGTGCCTCCTCCGGTGTCTGAGCTCCCCGGTATGTGTGCCTCCTCCGGTGTCTGAGCTCCCCGGTATGTGTGCCTCCTCCGGTGTCTGAGCTCCCCGGTATGTGTGCCTCCTCCGGCGTCTGAGCCCCCCGGTACGTGTGCCTCCTCCGGTGTCTGAGCTCCCCGGTATCTGTGCCTGCTCCGGTGTCTGAGCTCCCCGGTATCTGTGCCTGCTCCGGTGTCTGAGCCCCCCGGTATGTGTGCCTGCTCCGGTGTCTGACCTCCCCGGTATGTGTGCCTGCTCCGGTGTCTGAGCTCCCCGGTATGTATGCCTGCTCCGGTGTCTGACCTCCCCGGTATGTGTGCCTGCTCCGGTGTCTGAGCTCCCCGGTATGTGTGCCTGCTCCGGTGTCTGAGCTCCCCGGTATGTGTGCCTGCTCCGGTGTCTGAGCTCCCCGGTATGTGTGCCTGCTCCGGTGTCTGAGCTCCCCGGTACGTGTGCCTGCTCCGGTGTCTGAGCTCCCCGGTATGTGTGCCTGCTCCGGTGTCTGAGCTCCCCGGTATGTGTGCCTGCTCCGGTGTCTGAGCTCCCCGGTACGTGTGCCTGCTCCGGTGTCTGACCTCCCCGGTACGTGTGCCTGCTCCGGTGTCTGAGCTCCCCGGTATGTGTGCCTGCTCCGGTGTCTGAGCTCCCCGGTATCTGTGCCTGCTCCGGTGTCTGAGCTCCCCGGTATGTGTGCCTCCTCCGGTGTCTGAGCTCCCCGGTATGTGTGCCTGCTCCGGTGTCTGACCTCCCCGGTATGTGTGCCTGCTCCGGTGTCTGACCTCCCCGGTACGTGTGCCTGCTCCGGTGTCTGAGCTCCCCGGTACGTGTGCCTCCTCCGGTGTCTGAGCTCCCCGGTACGTGTGCCTCCTCCGGTGTCTGAGCTCCCCGGTATGTGTGCCTGCTCCGGTGTCTGAGCTCCCCGGTACGTGTGCCTGCTCCGGTGTCTGAGCTCCCCGGTACGTGTGCCTGCTCCGGTGTCTGACCTCCCCGGTACGTGTGCCTGCTCCGGTGTCTGAGCTCCCCGGTATGTGTGCCTCCTCCGGTGTCTGAGCTCCCCGGTATGTGTGCCTCCTCCGGTGTCTGAGCTCCCCGGTATGTGTGCCTGCTCCGGTGTCTGACCTCCCCGGTATGTGTGCCTCCTCCGGTGTCTGAGCTCCCCGGTATGTGTGCCTGCTCCGGTGTCTGAGCTCCCCGGTATGTGTGCCTGCTCCGGTGTCTGAGCTCCCCGGTACGTGTGCCTGCTCCGGTGTCTGAGCTCCCCGGTACGTGTGCCTGCTCCGGTGTCTGACCTCCCCGGTACGTGTGCCTGCTCCGGTGTCTGAGCTCCCCGGTATGTGTGCCTGCTCCGGTGTCTGACCTCCCCGGTATGTGTGCCTGCTCCGGTGTCTGAGCTCCCCGGTATGTGTGCCTCCTCCGGTGTCTGAGCTCCCCGGTATGTGTGCCTGCTCCGGTGTCTGAGCTCCCCGGTACGTGTGCCTGCTCCGGTGTCTGACCTCCCCGGTACGTGTGCCTGCTCCGGTGTCTGACCTCCCCGGTATGTGTGCCTGCTCCGGTGTCTGACCTCCCCGGTATGTGTGCCTGCTCCGGTGTCTGAGCTCCCCGGTACGTGTGCCTGCTCCGGTGTCTGACCTCCCCGGTACGTGTGCCTGCTCCGGTGTCTGAGCTCCCCGGTATGTGTGCCTCCTCCGGTGTCTGAGCTCCCCGGTATGTGTGCCTGCTCCGGTGTCTGAGCTCCCCGGTACGTGTGCCTGCTCCGGTGTCTGACCTCCCCGGTACGTGTGCCTGCTCCGGTGTCTGAGCTCCCCGGTATGTGTGCCTGCTCCGGTGTCTGACCTCCCCGGTACGTGTGCCTCCTCCGGTGTCTGAGCTCCCCGGTATGTGTGCCTGCTCCGGTGTCTGAGCTCCCCGGTATGTGTGCCTGCTCCGGTGTCTGACTTCCCCG
Source organism: Ranitomeya imitator (assembly GCF_032444005.1). NCBI lineage: Eukaryota > Metazoa > Chordata > Amphibia > Anura > Dendrobatidae > Ranitomeya > Ranitomeya imitator. Next base: position 156,569,517 of record NC_091290.1, read on the forward strand.
GTACGTGTGCCTGCTCCGGTTTCTGACCTCCCCGGTATGTGTGCCTGCTCCGGTGTCTGACCTCCCCGGTATGTGTGCCTGCTCCGGTGTCTGACCTCCCCGGTATGTGTGCCTGCTCCGGTGTCTGAGCTCCCCGGTATGTGTGCCTGCTCCGGTGTCTGACCTCCCCGGTACGTGTGCCTGCTCCGGTGTCTGACCTCCCCGGTACGTGTGCCTGCTCCGGTGTCTGACCTCCCCGGTACGTGTGCCTGCTCCGGTGTCTGAGCTCCCCGGTATGTGTGCCTCCTCCGGTGTCTGAGCTCCCCGGTATGTGTGCCTGCTCCGGTGTCTGAGCTCCCCGGTACGTGTGCCTGCTCCGGTGTCTGACCTCCCCGGTATGTGTGCCTGCTCCGGTGTCTGACCTCCCCGGTATGTGTGCCTGCTCCGGTGTCTGACCTCCCCGGTACGTGTGCCTCCTCCGGTGTCTGAGCTCCCCGGTATGTGTGCCTGCTCCGGTGTCTGAGCTCCCCGGTATGTGTGCCTGCTCCGGTGTCTGACCTCCCCGGTACGTGTGCCTGCTCCGGTTTCTGACCTCCCCGGTATGTGTGCCTGCTCCGGTGTCTGAGCTCCCCGGTATGTGTGCCTCCTCCGGTGTCTGAGCTCCCCGGTATGTGTGCCTCCTCCGGTGTCTGAGCTCCCCGGTATGTGTGCCTCCTCCGGCGTCTGAGCCCCCCGGTACGTGTGCCTCCTCCGGTGTCTGAGCTCCCCGGTATCTGTGCCTGCTCCGGTGTCTGAGCTCCCCGGTATCTGTGCCTGCTCCGGTGTCTGAGCCCCCCGGTATGTGTGCCTGCTCCGGTGTCTGACCTCCCCGGTATGTGTGCCTGCTCCGGTGTCTGAGCTCCCCGGTATGTGTGCCTGCTCCGGTGTCTGACCTCCCCGGTATGTGTGCCTGCTCCGGTGTCTGAGCTCCCCGGTATGTGTGCCTGCTCCGGTGTCTGAGCCCCCCGGTATGTGTGCCTCCTCCGGTGTCTGAGCTCCCCGGTACGTGTGCCTGCTCCGGTGTCTGACCTCCCCGGTACGTGTGCCTGCTCCGGTGTCTGAGCTCCCCGGTATGTGTGCCTGCTCCGGTGTCTGACCTCCCCGGTACGTGTGCCTGCTCCGGTGTCTGACCTCCCCGGTATGTGTGCCTGCTCCGGTGTCTGACCTCCCCGGTACGTGTGCCTGCTCCGGTGTCTGACCTCCCCGGTATGTGTGCCTGCTCCGGTGTCTGACCTCCCCGGTATGTGTGCCTGCTCCGGTGTCTGACCTCCCCGGTACGTGTGCCTCCTCCGGTGTCTGAGCTCCCCGGTATGTGTGCCTCCTCCGGTGTCTGAGCTCCCCGGTATGTGTGCCTGCTCCGGTGTCTGACCTCCCCGGTATGTGTGCCTGCTCCGGTGTCTGACCTCCCCGGTATGTGTGCCTGCTCCGGTGTCTGAGCTCCCCGGTATGTGTGCCTGCTCCGGTGTCTGAGCTCCCCGGTATGTGTGCCTCCTCCGGTGTCTGAGCTCCCCGGTATGTGTGCCTCCTCCGGTGTCTGACCTCCCCGGTATGTGTGCCTGCTCCGGTGTCTGAGCCCCCCGGTATGTGTGCCTCCTCCGGTGTCTGAGCTCCCCGGTACGTGTGCCTGCTCCGGTGTCTGACCTCCCCGGTATGTGTGCCTCCTCCGGTGTCTGACCTCCCCGGTATGTGTGCCTGCTCCGGTGTCTGAGCCCCCCGGTATGTGTGCCTCCTCCGGTGTCTGAGCTCCCCGGTACGTGTGCCTGCTCCGGTGTCTGAGCTCCCCGGTATGTGTGCCTGCTCCGGTGTCTGACCTCCCCGGTACGTGTGCCTGCTCCGGTGTCTGAGCTCCCCGGTATGTGTGCCTGCTCCGGTGTCTGACCTCCCCGGTATGTGTGCCTGCTCCGGTGTCTGACCTCCCCGGTACGTGTGCCTGCTCCGGTGTCTGACCTCCCCGGTATGTGTGCCTGCTCCGGTGTCTGACCTCCCCGGTATGTGTGCCTGCTCCGGTGTCTGACCTCCCCGGTACGTGTGCCTCCTCCGGTGTCTGAGCTCCCCGGTATGTGTGCCTCCTCCGGTGTCTGAGCTCCCCGGTATGTGTGCCTGCTCCGGTGTCTGACCTCCCCGGTATGTGTGCCTGCTCCGGTGTCTGACCTCCCCGGTATGTGTGCCTCCTCCGGTGTCTGAGCTCCCCGGTATGTGTGCCTGCTCCGGTGTCTGAGCTCCCCGGTATCTGTGCCTGCTCCGGTGTCTGAGCCCCCCGGTATGTGTGCCTGCTCCGGTGTCTGACCTCCCCGGTACGTGTGCCTCCTCCGGTGTCTGAGCTCCCCGGTATGTGTGCCTCCTCCGGTGTCTGAGCTCCCCGGTATGTGTGCCTGCTCCGGTGTCTGACCTCCCCGGTATGTGTGCCTGCTCCGGTGTCTGAGCTCCCCGGTATGTGTGCCTCCTCCGGTGTCTGACCTCCCCGGTATGTGTGCCTGCTCCGGTGTCTGAGCTCCCCGGTATGTGTGCCTCCTCCGGTGTCTGAGCTCCCCGGTATGTGTGCCTGCTCCGGTGTCTGAGCTCCCCGGTATCTGTGCCTGCTCCGGTGTCTGAGCTCCCCGGTACGTGTGCCTCCTCCGGTGTCTGACCTCCCCGGTACGTGTGCCTGCTCCGGTGTCTGAGCTCCCCGGTATGTGTGCCTGCTCCGGCGTCTGAGCTCCCCGGTATGTGTGCCTCCTCCGGTGTCTGAGCTCCCCGGTATGTGTGCCTGCTCCGGTGTCTGACCTCCCCGGTACGTGTGCCTGCTCCGGCGTCTGAGCTCCCCGGTATGTGTGCCTCCTCCGGTGTCTGACCTCCCCGGTATGTGTGCCTGCTCCGGTGTCTGACCTCCCCGGTACGTGTGCCTGCTCCGGTGTCTGAGCTCCCCGGTATGTGTGCCTGCTCCGGCGTCTGAGCTCCCCGGTATGTGTGCCTCCTCCGGTGTCTGAGCTCCCCGGTATGTGTGCCTGCTCCGGTGTCTGAGCTCCCCGGTATGTGTGCCTGCTCCGGTGTCTGAGCTCCCCGTTACGTGTGCCTCCTCCGGTGTCTGACCTCCCCGGTACGTGTGCCTGCTCCGGTGTCTGAGCTCCCCGGTATGTGTGCCTGCTCCGGTGTCTGAGCCCCCCGGTATGTGTGCCTGCTCCGGTGTCTGAGCTCCCCGGTATGTGTGCCTCCTCCGGTGTCTGAGCTCCCCGGTATGTGTGCCTGCTCCGGTGTCTGACCTCCCCGGTATGTGTGCCTCCTCCGGTGTCTGACCTCCCCGGTACGTGTGCCTGCTCCGGTGTCTGACCTCCCCGGTACGTGTGCCTGCTCCGGTGTCTGACCTCCCCGGTATGTGTGCCTGCTCCGGTGTCTGAGCCCCCCGGTATGTGTGCCTGCTCCGGTGTCTGACCTCCCCGGTACGTGTGCCTCCTCCGGTGTCTGACCTCCCCGGTATGTGTGCCTGCTCCGGTGTCTGACCTCCCCGGTATGTGTGCCTCCTCCGGTGTCTGACCTCCCCGGTACGTGTGCCTCCTCCGGTGTCTGAGCTCCCCGGTATGTGTGCCTGCTCCGGTGTCTGAGCTCCCCGGTATGTGTGCCTCCTCCGGTGTCTGACCTCCCCGGTACGTGTGCCTGCTCCGGTGTCTGACCTCCCCGGTACGTGTGCCTGCTCCGGTGTCTGACCTCCCCGGTATGTGTGCCTGCTCCGGTGTCTGAGCTCCCCGGTATCTGTGCCTGCTCCGGTGTCTGAGCTCCCCGGTATGTGTGCCTGCTCCGGTGTCTGACCTCCCCGGTATGTGTGCCTGCTCCGGTGTCTGAGCTCCCCGGTATGTGTGCCTCCTCCGGTGTCTGAGCTCCCCGGTACGTGTGCCTCCTCCGGTGTCTGAGCTCCCCGGTATGTGTGCCTCCTCCGGTGTCTGAGCTCCCCGGTATGTGTGCCTGCTCCGGTGTCTGACCTCCCCGGTATGTGTGCCTCCTCCGGTGTCTGAGCTCCCCGGTATGTGTGCCTGCTCCGGTGTCTGAGCTCCCCGGTATGTGTGCCTGCTCCGGTTTCTGACCTCCCCGGTATGTGTGCCTGCTCCGGTGTCTGAGCTCCCCGGTACGTGTGCCTCCTCCGGTGTCTGACCTCCCCGGTACGTGTGCCTCCTCCGGTGTCTGACCTCCCCGGTACGTGTGCCTGCTCCGGTGTCTGAGCTCCCCGGTACGTGTGCCTCCTCCGGTGTCTGACCTCCCCGGTACGTGTGCCTCCTCCGGTGTCTGACCTCCCCGGTACGTGTGCCTCCTCCGGTGTCTGACCTCCCCGGTACGTGTGCCTCCTCCGGTGTCTGAGCTCCCCGGTACGTGTGCCTGCTCCGGTTTCTGACCTCCCCGGTATGTGTGCCTGCTCCGGTGTCTGAGCTCCCCGGTATGTGTGCCTGCTCCGGTGTCTGAGCTCCCCGGTATGTGTGCCTGCTCCGGTGTCTGAGCTCCCCGGTATCTGTGCCTGCTCCGGTGTGTGAGCTCCCCGGTATGTGTGCCTGCTCCGGTGTCTGAGCTCCCCGGTACGTGTGCCTGCTCCGGTGTCTGACCTCCCCGGTATCTGTGCCTGCTCCGGTGTCTGACCTCCCCGGTATGTGTGCCTGCTCCGGTGTCTGAGCTCCCCGGTATGTGTGCCTCCTCCGGTGTCTGAGCTCCCCGGTATGTGTGCCTGCTCCGGTGTCTGAGCTCCCCGGTATCTGTGCCTGCTCCGGTGTCTGAGCTCCCCGGTACGTGTGCCTGCTCCGGTTTCTGACCTCCCCGGTACGTGTGCCTGCTCCGGTGTCTGAGCTCCCCGGTATCTGTGCCTGCTCCGGTGTGTGAGCTCCCCGGTATGTGTGCCTGCTCCGGTGTCTGAGCTCCCCGGTACGTGTGCCTCCTCCGGTGTCTGAGCTCCCCGGTACGTGTGCCTCCTCCGGTGTCTGACCTCCCCGGTACGTGTGCCTCCTCCGGTGTCTGACCTCCCCGGTACGTGTGCCTGCTCCGGTGTCTGAGGGTGCTGGGGGGTGTGCCGGCGTCTGAGCTCCTCTTTGCTCGGGGGCTCGTATCTGGTACGCTGCCCTGACATCTCACTGTTCTGTTTTCTTTGTAGGTTCCTCCAGAGCAGAGGTTGGATCAGACCGGGGGGCTTCTGGGACCCTCCAGCTTGGATGATGACACTGTTACATTAGCAGCTGAAAAACCAAACTATGAAGTGGGGTCCTCGCGACAACTGACGCTCACCAGACGCCTGGGGCCCGGTACTGACTGAGAGCTGTGAGCACATTGTGGGGGGTGTCTGTGCTGGGGGGCAGGGCTTTAAATAATCAGGTGTTTGTGCCCCAGGGAAGGTGTCTGCTGATCTGGACGCCGTGAAGCTCTGGACGCTGTCTGCCCATGACATGAACGACGAGGATGTGGTCAGTGCTCTCTCCTTTACATGTGGGGGTGTATATGTCCAGATGCGGGTGGCGAGGTACGTGGGGGGGTGTACAAGTCCAGATGCTGGTGGCGAGGTACGTGGGGGGTGTACAAGTCCAGATGCTGGTGGCGAGGTACGTGGGGGGTGTACAAGTCCAGATGCTGGTGGCGAGGTACGTGGGGGGTGTACAAGTCCAGATGCGGGTGGCGAGGTACGTGGGGGGTGTACAAGTCCAGATGCTGGTGGCGAGGTACGTGGGGGGTGTACAAGTCCAGATGCTGGTGGCGAGGTACGTGGGGGGTGTACAAGTCCAGATGCTGGTGGCGAGGTACGTGGGGGGTGTACAAGTCCAGATGCTGGTGGCGAGGTACGTGGGGGGTGTACAAGTCCAGATGCTGGTGGCGAGGTACGTGGGGGGTGTACAAGTCCAGATGCTGGTGGCGAGGTACGTGGGGGGTGTACAAGTCCAGATGCGGGTGGCGAGGTACGTGGGGGGTGTACAAGTCCAGATGCTGGTGGCGAGGTACGTGGGGGGTGTACAAGTCCAGATGCTGGTGGCGAGGTACGTGGGGGGTGTACAAGTCCAGATGCTGGTGGCGAGGTACGTGGGGGGTGTACAAGTCCAGATGCTGGTGGCGAGGTACGTGGGGGGTGTACAAGTCCAGATGCGGGTGGCGAGGTACGTGGGGGGGTGTACAAGTCCAGATGCTGGTGGCGAGGTACGTGGGGGGGTGTACAAGTCCAGATGCTGGTGGCGAGGTACGTGGGGGGTGTACAAGTCCAGATGCTGGTGGCGAGGTACGTGGGGGGTGTACAAGTCCAGATGCTGGTGGCGAGGTACGTGGGGGGTGTACAAGTCCAGATGCTGGTGGCGAGGTACGTGGGGGGTGTACAAGTCCAGATGCTGGTGGCGAGGTACGTGGGGGGTGTACAAGTCCAGATGCGGGTGGCGAGGTACGTGGGGGGGTGTACAAGTCCAGATGCTGGTGGCGAGGTACGTGGGGGGGTGTACAAGTCCAGATGCTGGTGGCGAGGTACGTGGGGGGGTGTACAAGTCCAGATGCTGGTGGCGAGGTACGTGGGGGGGTGTACAAGTCCAGATGCTGGTGGCGAGGTACGTGGGGGGTGTACAAGTCCAGATGCTGGTGGCGAGGTACGTGGGGGGTGTACAAGTCCAGATGCTGGTGGCGAGTTACGTGGGGGGTGTACAAGTCCAGATGCGGGTGGCGAGGTACGTGGGGGGTGTACAAGTCCAGATGCTGGTGGCGAGGTACGTGGGGGGTGTACAAGTCCAAATGCTGGTGGCGAGGTACGTGGGGGGTGTACAAGTCCAGATGCTGGTGGCGAGGTACGTGGGGGGTGTACAAGTCCAGATGCTGGTGGCGAGGTACGTGGGGGGGTGTACAAGTCCAGATGCGGGTGGCGAGGTACGTGGGGGGTGTACAAGTCCAGATGCTGGTGGCGAGGTACGTGGGGGGTGTACAAGTCCAGATGCTGGTGGCGAGGTACGTGGGGGGTGTACAAGTCCAGATGCTGGTGGCGAGGTACGTGGGGGGGTGTACAAGTCCAGATGCTGGTGGCGAGGTACGTGGGGGGGTGTACAAGTCCAGATGCGGGTGGCGAGGTACGTGGGGGGTGTACAAGTCCAGATGCTGGTGGCGAGGTACGTGGGGGGTGTACAAGTCCAGATGCTGGTGGCGAGGTACGTGGGGGGTGTACAAGTCCAGATGCTGGTGGCGAGGTACGTGGGGGGGGTGTACAAGTCCAGATGCGGGTGGCGAGGTACGTGGGGGGTGTACAAGTCCAGATGCTGGTGGCGAGGTACGTGGGGGGGTGTACAAGTCCAGATGCTGGTGGCGAGGTACGTGGGGGGTGTACAAGTCCAGATGCTGGTGGCGAGGTACGTGGGGGGTGTACAAGTCCAGATGCTGGTGGCGAGGTACGTGGGGGGGTGTACAAGTCCAGATGCTGGTGGCGAGGTACGTGGGGGGGTGTACAAGTCCAGATGCGGGTGGCGAGGTACGTGGGGGGGTGTACAAGTCCAGATGCTGGTGGCGAGGTACGTGGGGGGGTGTACAAGTCCAGATGCTGGTGGCGAGGTACGTGGGGGGTGTACAAGTCCAGATGCTGGTGGCGAGGTACGTGGGGGGTGTACAAGTCCAGATGCTGGTGGCGAGGTACGTGGGGGGGTGTACAAGTCCAGATGCTGGTGGCGAGGTACGTGGGGGGGTGTACAAGTCCAGATGCTGGTGGCGAGGTACGTGGGGGGGTGTACAAGTCCAGATGCTGGTGGCGAGGTACGTGGGGGGGTGTACAAGTCCAGATGCTGGTGGCGAGGTACGTGGGGGGGTGTACAAGTCCAGATGCGGGTGGCACGTGGAAGGCGGCTGGCCCAGGGAGGAGGCCTGAAGTCAGGGGTGATGTGGAGAGGTCGGAGGGGGGACAGATGGTGGCCGTTGTGACGTGCGGGGATGGCTGAGGTAATGGCTGACATATAGACAGGGCAGTGCGGTTCGGGGGGACTCGTACACAGGGGAGCCATTTTCTCCATGGCTGCTCAGTCATTTAATTTCTGTTTCAGGATCTCTTGGACTCCGATGATCTCCTAGACCAAGACGACCTGAAGAAGCCGCTGCCATCGTCTCTGCGGCTCCAGGGCTGTGGGGAGGGGAGTGAGAAGAAACGTAAAGCCTGCAAGAACTGGTAAGAGCCGTCTGTGTTGCAGTCGTGGAGATCTCCCACCGGTCAGGCCGCAAACCCAATGGGCTCTCTTCTCTCCACAGCACTTGTGGACTCGCAGAGGAACTGGAGAACAGCAGGAGTGCAGCCGCTAAGCCCGCCACCTCGGCTTGTGGCAATGTGAGTATGGCATCCCGAGTCTGCGGGATCCTCTCCTGTCAGGGGCAGGTGGGGTCCATGTGACGTCCCTGCTTTGTCTTGCAGTGTTACTTGGGGGATGCCTTTCGCTGTGCCAGCTGTCCGTATCTAGGAATGCCAGCGTTCAAACCAGGAGAGAAAGTTCTGCTGAATCCCGCCCGTCTGCAGGACTCCTAGAGAGGCCCCTTGTGTGGAGTGTTCAATAAAATGTATGTGCTGCTGCTCTGTGGAGTGGAGATGTCTTAATTTAGCCAAAAACCCATTGGAGCCTCCTGGGGTGAGATTCACCCATCTGTCAACCACTGGTGCGTTCTGGATGTGGGGATCCGCCCGTGTGTCCCATCCACTGGAGTTTCCTGGGGGGTGGGGATCCGCCCGTGTGTCCCATCCACTGGAGTTTCCTGGGGGATGGGGATCCGCCCGTGTGTCCCATCCACTGGAGTTTCCTGGGGGATGGGGATCCGCCCGTGTGTCCCATCCACTGGAGTCTCCTGGGGGGTGGGGATCCGCCCGTGTGTCCCATCCACTGGAGTTTCCTGGAGGGTGGGGATCCGCCCGTGTGTCCCATCCACTGGAGTTTCCTGGGGGGTGGGGATCCGCCCGTGTGTCCCATCCACTGGAGTTTCCTGGGGGATGGGGATCCGCCCGTGTGTCCCATCCACTGGAGTCTCCTGGGGGGTGGGGATCCGCCCGTGTGTCCCATCCACTGGAGTTTCCTGGAGGGTGGGGATCCGCCCGTGTGTCCCATCCACTGGAGTTTCCTGGGGGGTGGGGATCCGCCCGTGTGTCCCATCCACTGGAGTTTCCTGGGGGATGGGGATCCGCCCGTGTGTCCCATCCACTGGAGTCTCCTGGGGGGTGGGGATCCGCCCGTGTGTCCCATCCTCTGGAGTTTCCTGGGGGGTGGGGATCCGCCCGTGTGTCCCATCCACTGGAGTTTCCTGGGGGGTGGGGATCCGCCCGTGTGTCCCATCCACTGGAGTTTCCTGGGGGGTGGGGATCCGTCCGTGTGTCCCATCCTCTGGAGTTTCCTGGGGGGTGGGGATCCGCCCGTGTGTCCCATCCTCTGGAGTTTCCTGGGGGGTGGGGATCCGCCCGTGTGTCCCATCCTCTGGAGTTTCCTGGGGGGTGGGGATCCGCCCGTGTGTCCCATCCACTGGAGTTTCCTGGGGGGTGGTGATCCGCCCGTGTGTCCCATCCACTGGAGTTTCCTGGGGGGTGGTGATCCGCCCGTGTGTCCCATCCTCTGGAGTTTCCTGGGGGGTGGGGATCCGTCCGTGTGTCCCATCCTCTGGAGTTTCCTGGGGGGTGGGGATCCGCCCGTGTGTCCCATCCACTGGAGTCTCCTGGGGGGTGGGGATCCGCCCGTGTGTCCCATCCACTGGAGTTTCCTGGAGGGTGGGGATCCGCCCGTGTGTCCCATCCACTGGAGTTTCCTGGGGGGTGGGGATCCGCCCGTGTGTCCCATCCACTGGAGTTTCCTGGGGGATGGGGATCCGCCCGTGTGTCCCATCCACTGGAGTCTCCTGGGGGGTGGGGATCCGCCCGTGTGTCCCATCCTCTGGAGTTTCCTGGGGGGTGGGGATCCGCCCGTGTGTCCCATCCACTGGAGTTTCCTGGGGGGTGGGGATCCGCCCGTGTGTCCCATCCACTGGAGTTTCCTGGGGGGTGGGGATCCGTCCGTGTGTCCCATCCTCTGGAGTTTCCTGGGGGGTGGGGATCCGCCCGTGTGTCCCATCCTCTGGAGTTTCCTGGGGGGTGGGGATCCGCCCGTGTGTCCCATCCTCTGGAGTTTCCTGGGGGGTGGGGATCCGCCCGTGTGTCCCATCCACTGGAGTTTCCTGGGGGGTGGTGATCCGCCCGTGTGTCCCATCCACTGGAGTTTCCTGGGGGGTGGTGATCCGCCCGTGTGTCCCATCCTCTGGAGTTTCCTGGGGGGTGGGGATCCGCCCGTGTGTCCCATCCACTGGAGTTTCCTGGGGGGTGGGGATCCGCCCGTGTGTCCCATCCACTGGAGTTTCCTGGGGGGTGGGGATCAGCCCGTGTGTCCCATCCACTGGAGTTTCCTGGGGGGTGGGGATCCGCCCGTGTGTCCCATCCACTGGAGTTTCCTGGGGGGTGGGGATCCGCCCGTGTGTCCCATCCACTGGAGTTTCCTGGGGGGTGGGGATCCGCCCGTGTGTCCCATCCACTGGAGTTTCCTGGGGGGTGGGGATCCGCCCGTGTGTCCCATCCACTGGAGTTTCCTGGGGGGTGGGGATCCGCCCGTGTGTCCCATCCTCTGGAGTTTCCTGGGGGGTGGGGATCCGCCCGTGTGTCCCATCCACTGGAGTTTCCTGGGGGGTGGGGATCCGCCCGTGTGTCCCATCCTCTGGAGTTTCCTGGGGGGTGGGGATCCGCCCGTGTGTCCCATCCTCTGGAGTTTCCTGGGGGGTGGGGATCCGCCCGTGTGTCCCATCCACTGGAGTTTCCTGGGGGGTGGGGATCCGCCCGTGTGTCCCATCCACTGGAGTTTCCTGGGGGGTGGTGATCCGCCCGTGTGTCCCATCCACTGGAGTTTCCTGGGGGGTGGGGATCCGCCCGTGTGTCCCATCCACTGGAGTTTCCTGGGGGGTGGGGATCCGCCCGTGTGTCCCATCCTCTGGAGTTTCCTGGGGGGTGGGGATCCGCCCGTGTGTCCCATCCTCTGGAGTTTCCTGGGGGGTGGGGATCCGCCCGTGTGTCCCATCCTCTGGAGTTTCCTGGGGGGTGGGGATCCGCCCGTGTGTCCCATCCACTGGAGTTTCCTGGGGGGTGGGGATCCGCCCGTGTGTCCCATCCTCTGGAGTTTCCTGGGGGGTGGGGATCCGCCCGTGTGTCCCATCCACTGGAGTTTCCTGGGGGGTGGGGATCCGCCCGTGTGTCCCATCCTCTGGAGTTTCCTGGGGGGTGGGGATCCGCCCGTGTGTCCCATCCTCTGGAGTTTCCTGGGGGGTGGGGATCCGCCCGTGTGTCCCATCCACTGGAGTTTCCTGGGGGGTGGGGATCCGCCCGTGTGTCCCATCCACTGGAGTTTCCTGGGGGGTGGGGATCCGCCCGTGTGTCCCATCCACTGGAGTTTCCTGGGGGGTGGGGATCCGCCCGTGTGTCCCATCCTCTGGAGTTTCCTGGGGGGTGGGGATCCGCCCGTGTGTCCCATCCTCTGGAGTTGCCTGGGGGGTGGGGATCCGCCCGTGTGTCCCATCCACTGGAGTTTCCTGGGGGGTGGGGATCCGCCCGTGTGTCCCATCCACTGGAGTTTCCTGGGGGGTGGGGATCCGCTCGTTTGTCCCATCCACTGGAGTTTCCTGGGGGGGGGGTCCGCTCGTTTGTCTAGTGAACCAATGATTTTTAATTCTTTTGAGGTTTTGATATTTGGTAACAGTGTGTCAGAGAATGCAAAATGTGAAGAAAAAGAATTCTAGATATATATATATTTTTTATTGATTTTCCAAGTTCGGACAAATTGTGAATTTCGGTGTTGCCTGCCTTTACATTTCTCCTCATAACTCGGGCTAGAAAAAAGCTACAGAAACCAAATAAGCACCAATCTGCTCAGAACTGTACAGGCTTTCACCTGATATGGCACAATAGTATCTCTGATAATATTTTACCCATGTGAACGCAAAATGTTAAAACGCATTTCCGAAAAAAAACGTTTAATTTAAAAATTTCAAAAACTGCACATGTGCCTGCTATGCTCCTAGCCACATGTGTACCAAAATACAAGCTGGGGTCGGGATGAGATCAGATTAAAAAAAATAAAACTATTACAGCGTCAATTCGACAGTCTCGAATTGAGCTGTGCTCAGCCTGTGGGGTGACAGTGTGGGGTCCGTATGTCCCAAATAATCCCTGATTGTTGGATATTACAGCTTAGAAGCTTTGTCGGGGGTGGCCGGTGACTGCAGAGAGGACCCCTGTTCAGTATCTGCCCCCTGAGCTTTCATGTCCTGGTCACTCTGGCATCAGTCGTGTGCTCCGATATCGGCCAGTGTGAGTACATCTATATTAGTAGCTTCAGGCTCTAATATTCTGAGTGACCAGCGTTCAGAAAAACGCTTCTTGATCGCTGCAATAAAGGCAGCATTTATCACTATATAACAAAGCTCTGCAGACAGAAGAAGCTGTGCGCGCGCTAGCCCTAATACAGAGCTCCAGTGCACCGTACATTTGTATTCTTATTACTCATCTTCCTTAATATTTCCCCAAACCCTGCGCGCTAGCCCTAATACTCAGTTAGAGCTCCAGTGCACCGTACATCTGTATTCTTATTACTCATCTTCCTTAATATTTCCCCAAACCCTGCGCGCTAGCCCTAATACTCAGTTAGAGCTCCAGTGCACCGTACATCTGTATTCTTATTACCCATCTTCCTTAATATTTCCCCAAACCCTGCGCACTAGCCCTAATACTCACTGTTAGAGCTCCAGTGCACCGTACATCTGTATTCTTATTACTCATCTTCCTTAATATTGCCCCAAACCCTGCGCACTAGCCCTAATACTCACTGTTAGAGCTCCAGTGCACCGTACATCTGTATTCTTATTACCCATCTTCCTTAATATTGCCCCAAACCCTGCGCACTAGCCCTAATACTCACTGTTAGAGCTCCAGTGCACCGTACATCTGTATTCTTATTACTCATCTTCCTTAATATTTCCCCAAACCCTGCGTGCTAGCCCTAATACTCACTGTTAGAGCTCCAGTGCACCGTACATCTGTATTCTTATTACTCATCTTCCTTAATATTGCCCAAACCCTGCGTGCTAGCCCTAATACTCACTGTTAGAGCTCCAGTGCACCGTACATCTGTATTCTTATTACCCATCTTCCTTAATATTGCCCCAAACCCTGCGCGCTAGCCCTAATACTCACTGTTAGAGCTCCAGTGCACCGTACATCTGTATTCTTATTACCCATCTTCCTTAATATTTCCCCAAACCCTGCGTGCTAGCCCTATTACTCACTGTTAGAGCTCTAGTGCACCGTACATCTGTATTCTTATTACCCATCTTCCTTAATATTTCCCCAAACCCTGCGTGCTAGCCCTAATACTCACTGTTAGAGCTCCAGTGCACCATACATCTGTATTCTTATTACTCATCTTCCTTAATATTTCCCCAAACCCTGCGTGCTAGCCCTAATACTCACTGTTAGAGCTCCAGTGCACCATACATCTGTATTCTTATTACCCATCTTCCTTAATATTGCCCCAAACCCTGCGTGCTAGCCCTAATACTCACTGTTAGAGCTCCAGTGCACCGTACATCTGTATTCTTATTACTCATCTTCCTTAATATTTCCCCAAACCCTGCGTGCTAGCCCTAATACTCACTGTTAGAGCTCCAGTGCACCGTACATCTGTATTCTTATTACTCATCTTCCTTAATATTGCCCAAACCCTGCGTGCTAGCCCTAATACTCACTGTTAGAGCTCCAGTGCACCGTACATCTGTATTCTTATTACCCATCTTCCTTAATATTTCCCCAAACCCTGCGTGCTAGCCCTAATACTCACTGTTAGAGCTCCAGTGCACCGTACATCTGTATTCTTATTACCCATCTTCCTTAATATTTCCCCAAACCCTGCGCGCTAGCCCTAATACTCACTGTTAGAGCTCCAGTGCACCGTACATCTGTATTCTTATTACCCATCTTCCTTAATATTTCCCCAAACCCTGCGCGCTAGCCCTAATACTCACTGTTAGAGCTCCAGTGCACCATACATCTGTATTCTTATTACCCATCTTCCTTAATATTTCCCCAAACCCTGCGCGCTAGCCCTAATACTCACTGTTAGAGCTCCAGTGCACCGTACATCTGTATTCTTATTACTCATCTTCCTTAATATTGCCCCAAACCCTGCGCGCTAGCCCTAATACTCACTGTTAGAGCTCCAGTGCACCGTACATCTGTATTCTTATTACTCATCTTCCTTAATATTTCCCAAACCCTGCGCGCTAGCCCTAATACTCCCTGTTAGAGCTCCAGTGCACCGTACATCTGTATTCTTATTACCCATCTTCCTTAATATTGCCCCAAACCCTGCGCGCTAGCCCTAATACTCACTGTTAGAGCTCCAGTGCACCGTACATCTGTATTCTTATTACTCATCTTCCTTAATATTGCCCCAAACCCTGCGCGCTAGCCCTAATACTCACTGTTAGAGCTCTAGTGCACCGTACATCTGTATTCTTATTACCCATCTAACCTTAATATTTCCCCAATCCTTGCGCGCTAGCCCTAATACTGACTGTTAGAGCTCCAGTGCACCGTACATCTGTATTCTTATTACTCCTCTTCCTTAATATTTCCCCAATCCTTGCGCGCTAGCCCTAATACTGACTGTTAGAGCTCCAGTGCACCATACATCTGTATTCTTATTACCCATCTTCCTTAATATTTCCCCCAAACCCTGCGTGCTAGCCCTAATACTCACTGTTAGAGCTCCAGTGCACCATACATCTGTATTCTTATTACTCATCTTCCTTAATATTGCCCCAAACCCTGCGCGCTAGCCCTAATACTCACTGTTAGAGCTCCAGTGCACCGTACATCTGTATTCTTATTACCCATCTTCCTTAATATTGCCCCAAACCCTGCACGCTAGCCCTAATATTCACTGTTGGAGCTCCAGTGCACCGTACATCTGTATTCTTATTAACCATCTTCCTTAATATTGCCCCAAACCCTGCGCGCTAGCCCTAATACTCACTGTTAGAGCTCCAGTGCACCGTACATCTGTATTCTTATTACCCATCTAACTTAATATTGCCCCAAACCCTGCGCGCTAGCCCTAATACTCACTGTTAGAGCTCCAGTGCACCGTACATCTGTATTATTACACATCTTCCTTAATATTTCCCCAAACCCTGCGCGCTAGCCCTAATACTCACTGTTAGAGCTCCAGTGGACCGTACATCTGTATTCTTATTACTCATCCTCCTTAATATTGCCCCAAACCCTGCGTGCTAGACCTAATACTCACTGTTAGAGCTCCAGTGCACCGTACATCTGTATTCTTATTACCCATCTTCCTTAATATTGCCCCAAACCCTGCGCGCTAGCCCTAATACTCACTGTTAGAGCTCCAGTGCACCGTACATCTGTATTCTTATTACTCATCCTCCTTAATATTGCCCCAAACCCTGCGCGCTAGCCCTAATACTCACTGTTAGAGCTCCAGTGCACCGTACATCTGTATTCTTATTACCCATCTTCCTTAATATTTCCCCAAACCCTGCGCGCTAGCCCTAATACTCACTGTTAGAGCTGCAGTGCACCATACATCTGTATTCTTATTACCCATCTTCCTTAATATTGCCCCAAAACCTGCGCGCTAGCCCTAATACTCACTTTTAGAGCTCCAGTGCACCATACATCTGTATTCTTATTACCCATCTTCCTTAATATTTCCCCAAACCCTGCGCGCTAGCCCTAATACTCAGAGCTCCAGTGCACCGTACATCTGTATTCTTATTACCCATCTTCCTTAATATTGCCCCAAACCCTGCGCGCTAGCCCTAATACTCAGAGCTCCAGTGCACCGTACATCTGTATTCTTATTACACATCTTCCTTAATATTGCCCCAAACCTTGCGTGCTAGCCCTAATACTCACTGTTAGAGCTCCAGTGCACCGTACATCTGTATTCTTATTACTCATCTTCCTTAATATTTCCCCAAACCCTGCGCGCTAGCCCTAATACTCACTGTTAGAGCTCCAGTGCACCGTACATCTGTATTCTTATTACTCATCTTCCTTAATATTGCCCCAAACCCTGCGCGCTAGCCCTAATACTCACTGTTAGAGCTCCAGTGCACCGTACATCTGTATTCTTATTACTCATCTTCCTTAATATTGCCCCAAACCCTGCGCGCTAGCCCTAATACTCAGAGCTCCAGTGCACCGTACATCTGTATTCTTATTACCCATCTTCCTTAATATTGCCCCAAACCCTGCGCGCTAGCCCTAATACTCACTGTTAGAGCTCCAGTGCACCATACATCTGTATTCTTATTACCCATCTTCCTTAATATTGCCCCAAACCCTGCGCGCTAGCCCTAATACTCACTGTTAGAGCTCCAGTGCACCGTACATTTGTATTCTTATTACACATCTTCCTTAATATTTCCCCAAACCCTGCGCGCTAGTCCTAATACTCACTGTTAGAGCTCCAGTGGACTGTACATCTGTATTCTAATTACCCATCTTCCTTAATATTTCCCCAAACCCTGCGCGCTAGTCCTAATACTCACTGTTAGAGCTCCAGTGCACCGTACATCTGTATTCTTATTACCCATCTTCCTTAATATTGCCCCAAACCCTGCGCGCTAGTCCTAATACTCACTGTTAGAGCTCCAGTGGACTGTACATGAAGAGGTAAGCTATAGACTGGACCACGGTGAGTCATTGGACGTGGTATATCTCGATTTTTCCAAAGCGTTTGATACCGTGCCGCACAAGAGGTTGGTACACAAAATGAGAATGCTTGGTCTGGGGGAAAATGTGTGTAAATGGGTTAGTAACTGGCTTAGTGATAGAAAGCAGAGGGTGGTTATAAATGGTATAGTCTCTAACTGGGTCGCTGTGACCAGTGGGGTACCGCAGGGGTCAGTATTGGGACCTGTTCTCTTCAACATATTCATTAATGATCTGGTAGAAGGTTTACACAGTAAAATATCGATATTTGCAGATGATACAAAACTATGTAAAGCAGTTAATACAAGAGAAGATAGTATTCTGCTACAGATGGATCTGGATAAGTTGGAAACTTGGGCTGAAAGGTGGCAGATGAGGTTTAACAATGATAAATGTAAGGTTATACACATGGGAAGAGGGAATCAATATCACCATTACACACTGAACGGGAAACCACTGGGTAAATCTGACAGGGAGAAGGACTTTGGGATCCTAGTTAATGATAAACTTACCTGGAGCAGCCAGTGCCAGGCAGCAGCTGCCAAGGCAAACAGGATCATGGGGTGCATTAAAAGAGGTCTGGATACACATGATGAGAGCATTATACTGCCTCTGTACAAATCCCTAGTTAGACCGCACATGGAGTACTGTGTCCAGTTTTGGGCACCGGTGCTCAGGAAGGATATAATGGAACTAGAGAGAGTACAAAGGAGGGCAACAAAATTAATAAAGGGGATGGGAGAACTACAATACCCAGATAGATTAGCGAAATTAGGATTATTTAGTCTAGAAAAAAGACGACTGAGGGGCGATCTAATAACCATGTATAAGTATATAAGGGGACAATACAAATATCTCGCTGAGGATCTGTTTATACCAAGGAAGGTGACGGGCACAAGGGGGCATTCTTTGCGTCTGGAGGAGAGAAGGTTTTTCCACCAACATAGAAGAGGATTCTTTACTGTTAGGGCAGTGAGAATCTGGAATTGCTTGCCTGAGGAGGTGGTGATGGCGAACTCAGTCGAAGGGTTCAAGAGAGGCCTGGATGTCTTCCTGGAGCAGAACAATATTGTATCATACAATTATTAGGTTCTGTAGAAGGACGTAGATCTGGGTATTTATTATGATGGAATATAGGCTGAACTGGATGGACAAATGTCTTTTTTCAGCCTTACTAACTATGTTACTATGTTACATCTGTATTCTAATTACCCATCTTCCTTAATATTGCCCAAACCCTGCGCGCTAGCCCTAATACTCACTGTTAGAGCTCCAGTGCACCGTACATCTGTATTCTTATTACACATCTTCCTTAATATTGCCCCAAACTCTGCGTGCTAGCCCTAATACTCACTGTTAGAGCTCCAGTGCTCCGTACATCTGTATTCTTATTACCCATCTTCCTTAATATTTCCCCAAACCCTGCGTGCTAGCCCTAATACTCACTGTTAGAGCTCCAGTGCACCGTACATCTGTATTCTTATTACCCATCTTCCTTAATATTGCCCCAAACCCTGCACGCTAGCCCTAATACTCAGAGCTCCAGTGCACTGTACATCTGTATTCTTATTACCCATCTTCCTTAATATTGCCCCAAACCCTGCACGCTAGCCCTAATACTCAGAGCTCCAGTGCACTGTACATCTGTATTCTTATTACCCATCTTCCTTAATATTGCCCCAAACCCTGCACGCTAGCCCTAATACTCAGAGCTCCAGTGCACTGTACATCTGTATTCTTATTACCCATCTTCCTTAATATTTCCCCAAACCCTGCGCGCTAGCCCTAATACTCACTGTTAGAGCTCCAGTGCACCGTACATCTGTATTCTTATTACACATCTTCCTTAATATTTCCCCAAACCCTGCGCGCTAGCCCTAATACTCACTGTTAGAGCTCCAGTGCACCATACATCTGTATTCTTATTACACATCTTCCTTAATATGTCCCCAAACCCTGCACGCTAGTCCTAATACTCACTGTTAGAGCTCCAGTGCACCGTACATCTGTATTCTTATTACCCATCTTCCTTAATATTGCCCCAAACCCTGCGCGCTAGCCCTAATACTTACTGTTAGAGCTGCAGTGCACCATACACCTGTATTCTTATTACCCATCTTCCTTAATATTTCCCCAAACCCTGCACGCTAGCACTAATACTCACTGTTAGAGCTCCAGTGCACCGTACATCTGTATTCTTATTACCCATCTAACTTAATATTTCCCCAAAACCTGCGTGCTAGCCCTAATACTCACTGTTAGAGCTCCAGTGCACCGTACATCTGTATTCTTATTACCCATCTTCCTTAATATTGCCCCAAACCCTGCGCGCTAGCCCTAATACTTACTGTTAGAGCTGCAGTGCACCATACACCTGTATTCTTATTACCCATCTTCCTTAATATTTCCCCAAACCCTGCACGCTAGCACTAATACTCACTGTTAGAGCTCCAGTGCACCGTACATCTGTATTCTTATTACCCATCTAACTTAATATTTCCCCAAAACCTGCGTGCTAGCCCTAATACTCACTGTTAGAGCTCCAGTGCACCGTACATCTGTATTCTTATTACTCATCTTCCTTAATATTTCCCCAAACCCTGCGTGCTAGCCCTAATACTCACTGTTAGAGCTCCAGTGCACCGTACATCTGTATTCTTATTACCCATCTAACTTAATATTTCCCCAAACCCTGCGCGCTAGCCCTAATACTCACTGTTAGAGCTCCAGTGCACCGTACATCTGTATTCTTATTACTCATCTTCCTTAATATTTCCCCAAACCCTGCGCGCTAGCCCTAATACTCACTGTTAGAGCTCCAGTGCACCGTACATCTGTATTCTTATTACCCATCTTCCTTAATATTACCCTAAACCCTGCGCGCTAGCCCTAATACTTACTGTTAGAGCTGCAGTGCACCATACATCTGTATTCTTATTACCCATCTTCCTTAATATGTCCCCAAACCCTGCGCACTAGCCCTAATACTCACTGTTAGAGCTCCAGTGCACCGTACATCTGTATTCTTATTACCCATCTTCCTTAATATTGCCCCAAACCCTGCACGCTAGCCCTAATACTCAGAGCTCCAGTGCACTGTACATCTGTATTCTTATTACCCATCTTCCTTAATATTGCCCCAAACCCTGCGCGCTAGCCCTAATACTCAGTTAGAGCTCCAGTGCACCATACATCTGTATTCTTATTACCCATCTTCCTTAATATTTCCCCAAACCCTGCACGCTAGCCCTAATACTCACTGTTAGAGCTCCAGTGCACCGTACATCTGTATTCTTATTACCCATCCTCCTTAATATTTCCCCAAACCCTGCGCGCTAGCCCTAATACTCACTGTTAGAGCTCCAGTGCACCGTACATCTGTATTCTTATTACCCATCTTCCTTAATATTTCCCCAAACCCTGCGCGCTAGCCCTAATACTCACTGTTAGAGCTCCAGTGCACCATACATCTGTATTCTTATTACCCATCTAACTTAATATTGCCCCAAACCCTGCGTGCTAGCCCTAATACTCACTGTTAGAGCTCCAGTGCACCGTACATCTGTATTCTTATTACCCATCTTCCTTAATATTGCCCCAAACCCTGCGTGCTAGCCCTAATACTCAGTTAGAGCTCCAGTGCACCGTACATCTGTATTCTTATTACACATCTTCCTTAATATTGCCCCAAACCCTGCACGCTAGCCCTAATACTCAGAGCTCCAGTGCACTGTACATCTGTATTCTTATTACCCATCTTCCTTAATATTGCCCCAAACCCTGCGCGCTAGCCCTAATACTCACTGTTAGAGCTCCAGTGCACCGTACATCTGTATTCTTATTACTCATCTTCCTTAATATTGCCCCAAACCCTGCGTGCTAGCCCTAATACTCACTGTTAGAGCTCCAGTGCACCATACATCTGTATTCTTATTACCCATCTTCCTTAATATTTCCCCAAACCCTGCACGCTAGCCCTAATACTCACTGTTAGAGCTCCAGTGGACCGTACATCTGTATTCTTATTACCCATCTTCCTTAATATTGCCCCAAACCCTGCGCGCTAGCCCTAATACTTACTGTTAGAGCTGCAGTGCACCATACATCTGTATTCTTATTACCCATCTTCCTTAATATTTCCCCAAACCCTGCACGCTAGCCCTAATACTCACTGTTAGAGCTCCAGTGCACCGTACATCTGTATTCTTATTACCCATCTAACTTAATATTGCCCCAAACTCTGCGTGCTAGC
Source organism: Ranitomeya imitator (assembly GCF_032444005.1). Lineage (NCBI taxonomy): Eukaryota > Metazoa > Chordata > Amphibia > Anura > Dendrobatidae > Ranitomeya > Ranitomeya imitator. The sequence goes on from NC_091290.1 coordinate 156,590,519, forward strand.
CCTAATACTCACTGTTAGAGCTCCAGTGCTCCGTACATCTGTATTCTTATTACCCATCTTCCTTAATATTTCCCCAAACCCTGCGTGCTAGCCCTAATACTCACTGTTAGAGCTCCAGTGCACCGTACATCTGTATTCTTATTACCCATCTTCCTTAATATTGCCCCAAACCCTGCGCGCTAGCCCTAATACTCACTGTTAGAGCTCCAGTGCACCGTACATCTGTATTCTTATTACCCATCTTCCTTAATATTTCCCCAAACCCTGCTCGCTAGCCCTAATACAGAGCTCCAGTGCACTGTACATCTGTATTCTTATTACCCATCTTCCTTAATATTGCCCCAAACCCTGCACGCTAGCCCTAATACTCAGAGCTCCAGTGCACTGTACATCTGTATTCTTATTACCCATCTTCCTTAATATTGCCCCAAACCCTGCGCGCTAGCCCTAATACTCACTGTTAGAGCTCCAGTGCACCATACATCTGTATTCTTATTACCCATCTTCCTTAATATTTCCCCAAACCCTGCGTGCTAGCCCTAATACTCACTGTTAGAGCTCCAGTGCACCGTACATCTGTATTCTTATTACCCATCTTCCTTAATATTGCCCCAAACCCTGCGCGCTAGCCCTAATACTCACTGTTAGAGCTCCAGTGCACCGTACATCTGTATTCTTATTACCCATCTTCCTTAATATTTCCCCAAACCCTGCGCGCTAGTCCTAATACTCACTGTTAGAGCTCCAGTGGACCGTACATCTGTATTCTTATTACCCATCTTCCTTAATATTTCCCCAAACCCTGCGCGCTAGCCCTAATACTCACTGTTAGAGCTCCAGTGGACCATACATCTGTATTCTTATTACCCATCTTCCTTAATATTTCCCCAAACCCTGCACGCTAGCCCTAATACTCACTGTTAGAGCTCCAGTGCACCGTACATTTGTATTCTTATTACCCATCTTCCTTAATATTGCCCCAAACCCTGCGCGCTAGCCCTAATACTCACTGTTAGAGCTCCAGTGCACCGTACATCTGTATTCTTATTACCCATCTTCCTTAATATTGCCCCAAACCCTGCGCGCTAGCCCTAATACTCACTGTTAGAGCTCCAGTGCACCGTACATCTGTATTCTTATTACTCATCCTCCTTAATATTTCCCCAAACCCTGCGCGCTAGCCCTAATACTTACTGTTAGAGCTCCAGTGGACCGTACATCTGTATTCTTATTACCCATCTTCCTTAATATTGCCCCAAACCCTGCGCGCTAGCCCTATTACTCACTGTTAGAGCTCCAGTGCACCGTACATCTGTATTCTTATTACCCATCTTCCTTAATATTTCCCCAAACCCTGCACGCTAGTCCTAATACTCACTGTTAGAGCTCCAGTGCACCGTACATCTGTATTCTTATTACCCATCTTCCTTAATATTTCCCCAAACCCTGCGCGCTAGTCCTAATACTCACTGTTAGAGCTCCAGTGCACCGTACATCTGTATTCTTATTACCCCTTGTCATGATATTGTATGAAATATCATATAAGTTTAGTTTCTCTTGTTAGCCCAGGCTGTGGGCCAAACCCCTCCTTCCCTTTCACTCAGGCAAGAGCTTGCCTTGTCAATGCATGTGGGGGAGTTTTATTGAAGAAAGGTATTTACGACTGGCATAGCTGCAGTGGAAAGTTGTGCCAGCCAAAACCAGTCTGATTCCCTTCTGTAAATGCAAGAAGTCTTTTTGTTCCATTATTGTAAGATATTGGGCCAACAATTTATGCTAGAAAAAGGAAAAATACGTATTGCTAACATTCCTCGGCTGTTCTGTCAGCCACTCTAAACATGAGCTTCTAACTCCATCAGTTAAAAAGTAGGGATTTCTCTGTAATTATGCATCACAAATAGGACCTATTTGATATCATTAGAATGCCAATGTTAATACAAGATGAATGCTGGGTTTGTTATGACTGACATGCTCTGTAGCGGAGTTACAGGCAGTAGACAAATTTAGGTTAAATTTAGTTAAACTGAAGAGAGAGGAGGGTCTGGATAAGCCAGCCCTGTTGGTGATGTCACAGGCTGTGGTTTATAAGTTTTAGCAGACCCCAACAGTGGGTCTGTGTGCTGGAGCCTATGTGAGTCTGACTTGAAGAGCTGTTCCTAACCAGAGTCCTAATGCATTGGGACATATGGAACTAGCCTGGTTGCCTGCAATGCTCTGAACACATGTAAGTGTTATTTCTCTTTTAACCCCTGTTATTTTTATAATTACCTTGTACCTATTTTCAGTTGTCTCATATTGTAACATCTTTATATAACTGTTTATAAACACTGCCTGAAACCTTTGATGGAGTATAATATTTATTACTAGATTCGTTCTTCCTGTTCTAAAACGTACCCTAAGTCTTCTGAAGGGAATTACGCTACTGTTTTGGGTTAGCTTCGGACCCGTTTAATCGAAGCTGGTGGCAGCATACGTTTGTACTGGGTAGTTGGGAGTTGTTGTAGTGACAGCGGCATTGATAATTATTGTTCCTGCCTGAGTGGGAGTAGTTTATCGCATCGCTGCAGTGTGCCCTATAGCCAGTACATACCGGGCAGCCTTTCTGGCAACTAATTACCCCAGGTGCAGTACCTAAGCTGACCTGAGAGTAAGGGGGGCGCCAGAGAGCTGCAAGTTTCAAGTGGGAACTGTACAGCGGGATATACATAAATCCCTGCAGTTCGTGGTATATTGAAGAGCAGTGGGATACCTAGAATAAGCCCCTGCTGTAAACTAAGAGGTCAATAGCCTTGTGTGTGTTTTTTCATCATATTGTGGAGTGGAGGGATAATTAAGATAAGCCACCCCCCCCCCCCCCCCTGCACATGTGATCGCCGTCTGTTGGCCTAAAGTCACCCCGAACTGTGACGGGATGACGGTCACGGTGTGAATCGTGACAAATTGGTGGAAAGGCGGTGGGATATCTTGGAGCATTAGTTATTTGGTTTGAGTGATCATTCCCCTCACTAAAAACTTGCAAAGTTCTTGCGAGGACTCTGCGCAAATAAGTTTGGAGAACGAACTCAGTGTTTTATTAGTCTTGAGACAATTGCGTACTGGTAATTATCCCCTCCCTTTCTCTTCGTTTTTCTGTCCTATCTTTTTTTTGGCAACCATGGTTGTGCTGGGAGAAAACTTTTATGAGCAGCAGACCAGAGACACCCTTATTGCCTTATGCAGTTCACAGGACATTGACTTTGCAGGCAAAAACAAAGCCCAACTGGTCGCAGATCTGGTGCAATGGGAAGCCGCTCTAGACCACTCACAGAAGCCAGCAGGAGCAGAGGTGGTGCTGCAGCAGAGGTTCAACCACTGAATGCCGGCCCTACTTGCAACCAGGGGACACAGACCTCCGCCTGCAGCTGGCTCTCCAACAATGCTCCGCAGATGACCTAGAGAGATGTCTGCAGCTGGTCCTGCAATTCGAAGAGGTTGAGAGAGCCAAGCGGGAGGCTGAGAGATCCGAGCGGGAGGCTGAGAGAGCCGAGCGAGAGGCCCAACGAGCCGAGCGCCAAGCCCAGCGAGAACATGAACTGGAGATGCTCCGGCAGGGGGGGATGCCCTCCACCGCCCAGAGCCGTGAGCCCCGCAGCGCTCAGATACCTAAGCCCCGGCCCGATCACTTTCCTGTTATGGAGAAGGACGGGGACTTGGACACGTTTCTGCGGGCCTTTGAGAAATCCTGCAGACAGTACCAGCTGCTTACAGATGAATAGGCCCGATACCTGACACCAGGGCTGAGAGGCAAAGCTCTGGAGGCGTTTGCTGCCCTCCCTCAAGAACAAGATGGTGATTATGAGGCCATCAAGCAGGCCCTGGTAACAAACTACCAGCTTACACCCGAGGTTTACCGTAGAAAGTTCCGGAACCTCCAACGTGGCCCACAGGACGGTTACAGTGATGTGTCACATGGACTGGGGACCCACTTTGACCAGTGGACCCAAGGACTGTCAGTGAGCACCTTTGCACAGCTGTGAGACCTGATGATCAAAGACCAGTTCTTACATCTTTGCCTAGCTGAGGTGCGACAATTCGTGATGGACAGAGAACCCAAAGACGTGACGAAAGCAGCGCAGATTGCCGATGCCTATGAGGCCAACCGTAGATCGGAAGTGCGGAAGCCAGTCACCACCAGCTGGAGAGGGGGTAAGCCTGCAACCAACGCCAGTACCCCTGCCAGCCAACACACCAGAGGTCCTGGCCCCGTGGCCAACAGCACCAGACCTACCACCGAACCTCGCAAGTGTTACACCTGCCATCAGACTGGCCATATCAGTCCCTACTGTCCAGACAAGCAGAAGAACCCCCCCCCACCCCCCCAGCCAAGGCCCCAGGGCCTAATGCAGCAGTTCTTTTGGTGGGTGGTGTGGTTGGGAGGGTGTGTGACAACGTACAGCACGTCACGGTGGGAGGCCATGTTGCTACAGGCCTCAAGGATACGGGGGCTGAACGAGCCCTCATCCGACCCGAACTGGCGGCCCCTGAAGAAATCATTCCGGGGAAAACCCTAACTGTCACTGGGATTGGGGGCATCAGCTGTCCCTTACCAATGGCCCGGGTTTATAGTGATTGGGGTGCCGGGAGCGGGGTGAAGGAAGTGGGGCTGTCTGATAATTTGCCCACTGATGTTTTGTTGGGGACTGATTTGGGGAGGATGGTTGCATACTACGTTCCTGACACCCCTCCCCAATCTACTAATAAGGGTAACGTTTACCATGATGATGATGATGGGAAATCGCATGTGTTACCTGACCATGCTTTATCTTGTACTGGTGCATCTAATAACCATTTTTTCCCTAGGATTGATGGTGAAAATGTTGTACCTGTGCCAACTGAACCTGATAATGATTTTTCTGTGAAGGTTAATGTGTCCATAGGTACAGGCGTGCCCAGCCACGTCGCTCTGCAGAGTGAGACGGCTGAGGAACCCCTAGAAGGGGCAACTGTCGGTGCTACAGGAAATGGGGAGATGCATGGGAACCGTGAGAAAGGTGATGCCATGAAGGTGACCAGTGCCACCGAGGAAGATAACTGGCCCATAAGTAGCAATGCTCCAGAGGTAATGGGGGTGGATGGGGAGGTAGAGCCCATAGCAGCGCCGGCTGATGGGTCTGTAGAAACCTCTGGGGAGACAGCCTACGTAGCTGCTGTCACCCGCAGTCAGAGTGCCCGGAACGCAGATAACTGTCAGCCTTCCGGACCCTCCTCAGTCATCACTGTGACTGAACCAGAGGTGGACCCAGAGCAGGTCCAAGAGGGTTCCCGTGGGGAAGGGACCCTGACATCGCTTCTGGCTTCCCCTAGCCAGGAGTTTCAGGCTGCTCTGCACACAGATGCAAGCCTAGAGAGTTAGAGGCAACTCGCCGAGACGCCCACCTCCGAGACTGATAAGGAGAAGGTGTTCTGGGAACAAGGAAGGTTATACCGGGAGACAGTACCCGGAGAATCACAAAAGGAGTGGTTGAGGGAAAGACAGCTGGTCGTCCCGCAGCAATTCCGGGGTGAGTTGTTGCGGATTGCCCATGAGATCCCGCTAGCTGGACACTTGGGGATCAGCAAAACTAAGGCCTGGCTGTCTCAACACTTCTATTGGCCTAAGATGGGGACAGATGTGTCAAACTACTGCCGCTCCTGTATCACTTGTCAAAGAGTGGGGAAGGCGGGGCCTGCTATTAAGGCTCCCCTGATCCCTTTGCCAGTGATAGAGGAGCCTTTCCAGAGGATCGCAGTGGACATTGTGGGCCCGCTGGCCGTCCCCAGCAGCTCTGGAAAGCAATACATTCTTACTGTGGTAGACTACGCTACCCGGTACCCAGAGGCAGTAGCTCTGTCGTCAACTAGGGCAGATAAGGTGGCAGATGCCCTGTTGGCCATCTTTTCACGTGTAGGGTTTCCCAGGGAAATGTTTACTGATCAAGGGACCCAATTTATGTCTCGCCTAATGGAGGCTCTCTGTAAGAGAATGCAGGTGAAGCACCTGGTATCGAGTGCGTATCACCCACAGACCAATGGCTTGTGTGAACGCTTCAATGGTACCCTCAAACAGATGCTACACATGCTGGTTGAGACCCAAGGGCGCGAATGGGAGCGGTACCTCCCACACCTGCTATTCTCTTACCGAGAGGTTCCGCAGGCCTCGACTGAGTTCTCCCCCTTCGAGCTCCTGTACGGCAGGTGAGTCCAAAGACCCCTTGGGTTGGTAAGAGAATCCTGGGAAGAGGAGCTGAACCCTTCTGAAGTGTCCATAGTGGAATATGTCATGCGCTTCCGTGACAAGATGCAGACCTTGACGCAGTTGGTGCATGACATCATGACGCAGGGTCAGGGTGACCAGAACGCCCAGGAGTGGACCTACCACGTGGTTCAAAAGGTGTGGGTGCTGGTCCCCGTACCAAAGGTTAAACTTCAGGCAGCCTGGGAGGGCCCGTACGTCGTCCACCAACAGCTCAACCCGGTCACCTACGTGGTCACGCTTGACCACGCTCGGGGTAGGCGAAAGGCCTTTTACGTCAACATGATGAAGGCTCATCATGAACGTGAACCTTTCGTCCTACCAGTCTGCAGCTTACCCGAAGATAGGGAGGAAGACGCCCTCCTGGACATGCTGGCCCAAGCCAAGGCCGGTGGGTTCATCGAGGACGTGGAGGTAAGCACTTCGTTAACTGAACCCCAGCGGTTGCAAACCACACTGGAACCCTTCCGGGTCATGTTCTCCAACCGACCTGGGAGGACTGAGTTAGCAGTCCACGAGGTGGACACTGGGAATCACGCCCCACTACGGTGAACACCCTATTGAATATTGCCCCAAACCCTGCGCGCTAGCCCTAATACTCACTGTTAGAGCTCCAGTGCACCATACATATGTATTCTTATTACCCATCTTCCTTAATATTTCCCCAAACCCTGCGCGCTAGCCCTAATACTCACTGTTAGAGCTCCAGTGCACCATACATATGTATTCTTATTACTCATCTTCCTTAATATTTCCCCAAACCCTGCGCGCTAGCCCTAATACTCACTGTTAGAGCTCCAGTGCACCATACATCTGTATTCTTATTACCCATCTTCCTTAACCCCTTTACCCCCGGAGCTTTTTCCGCTTTTTCATTTTTGTTTTTCGCTCCCCTCATTCCCAGAGCCATAACTTTTTTGTTTTTCCGTCAATATGGCCATGTGAGGGCTTATTTTTTGCGGGACGAGATGTACTTTTGAACGATACCATTGGTTTTACCATGCCATGTAACAGAAAACGTGTGATGAAATTGCAAAAAAAGTGCAATCTCACACTTGTTTTTTGTTTGGCTTTTTTGCTAGGTTCACTAAATGCTAAAACTGAGCTGCCATTATGATTCTCCAGGTCATTACGAGTTCATAGACACCTAACATGTCTGGGTTCTCTTTTATCTAAGTGGTGAAAAAAAATTCCAAACTTCGCTAAAAAAAAAAAAAAGAATTGCGCCATTTTCTGATACCCGTAGCGTCTCCAATTTTCGTGATCTGGGGTCGGTTGAGGGCTTATTTTTTACGTACCAAGCTCACGTTTTTAGTGATACCATATTGATGCAGATACGTTCTTTTGATTGCCCGTTATTTTAATGCCATGTCGCGGCAACCAAAAAAAACAATTTTGGCGTTTTTTAATTTTTTTCTTGCTACACCATTTAGCGATCAGGTTAATCTTTTTTTATTGATAAATCGGGCGATTCTGAATGCGGCGATACCAAATACGTGTAGGTTTGTTTGGTTTTTTTTATTGTTTTATTTTGAATGGGGCAAAAGGGGGTGATTTAAACTTATGTTTTATTTTTTTTCATTTTTTTTAAAACATTTTTTTTTTTTTTTAACATTTACCATGTTTCAATAGCCTCCATGGGAGGCTAGAAGCTGGCACCACTCGATCGACTCTGCTACATAGGAGCGATCAGCGCTCCTATGTAGCAGAATTACAGGCTTGCTATGACCGCTGATCACAGGGTGGTGTTGACCACAGGGTGGCGCTCACAGCAGACCGCATAAGCAACCATAGCGGACTCGAGACCTCTGGATGTCATACTGACGGGGTCGGCGATGCATGCATTTCTGGCCCAATGGCTGGAAGCGGTACTTAAATGCTGTTGTCAGCGGCATTTAACAGGTTAATATCAGCGGGCGGATCGCGATTCCACCCGCCGCTATTGCGCGCACATGTCAGCTGTACAAAACAGCTGACATGTCCCGGCTTTGATGCAGGCTCACCGCCGGAGACACGACATGCGCAGTACTAGTACGGCGCATGTCATGAAGGGGTTAAAGATAAATGTAAATCCACCCATAGCAGAAGTGAGCAGTTCATGACACCGACTCCACTGCCGAAGAGCTGGAATAGAAAATGAATTTACCGTTAGCAATAGAACGGCTGGAAAAGCCAAATCTCTAGTAGAACCAAAAGGGTCCATGTCTTGTCCGGACCCTAAACCCGGCAGAACCTTCGCTGCAGCTACACGGGGTAATGTGGGAGATTACAGCCGAATGATGCCGGCAACAAAGCGCGAGTCTATGAAAGTGAGCCTAGGAACACTCCGGTCCGGAAGAGGCTGCTTCTTACCAATCTGATAGAAAACCCATCAGCTCTTTAACCCCTTTCTGCCACTGGACGTACTATTCCGTCCATGTGGTGTGGGCCCTACTTCCCAGTGACGGGATCGTACGTCTAATGCCATCAGCCGCACTCACTGGGGGAAGCGTGGCCGGGTGTCAGCTGACTATCACAACTGACATCCGGCACTATGTGCCAGGAGCTGTCACCGACCGCCCCCGGCACTTTAACCCCCGGCACACTGCAATCAAACATGATTGCATCGTTCCGGCGGCATAGGGAAGCATCGCGCAGGGAGGGGGCTCCCTGCGGGCTTCCCTGAGACCCTCAGAACAACGCGATGTGATCGCCTTGTACTGAGCGTCTCCTCCCTGCAGGCCCGGATCAAAAATGGCGGCAGGGGTCCTGCAGGGAGGTGGCTTGTCAGTGCCTGCTCAGAGCAGACACCGGGAATCCTCCCTGCAGTGCCAGTGTGATCACTGATCTGACACAGTGCACTGCAAAGTGTCAGATCAGCAATCTGTCACTATAATATGATGTCCCACCCTAGAACAAAGTAAAAAATATATATAGATTTCCATGTGTAAAAAAAAAAAAAAAAATCCTAAATAAATAAAAATATTGTTCCAATAAATACATTTCTTTATGTAAATAAAAAAAGTACATATTTAGTATCGCCGCGTCCGTAACGACCCGACCTATAAAACTGTCACTAGTTAACCCCTTCAGTGAACACCGTAAAAAAAAACAGGCAAAAAACAACGCTACCACCAAACAAAAAGTGAAATAACACGCGATCAAAAAGACAAATATAAATAACCCTGGTACCGCTGAAAACGTCATCTTGTCCCGCAAAAAAACGAGCCGCCATACAGCAACATAAGCAAAAAAATAAAAAAGTTTTACTCCTCAGAATAAAGCGATGCAAAAATATTTATTTTTCTGTAAAATACTTTTAATTGTATAAAAGCGGCAAAACATAAAAAAATAATATAAATGAGGTGTCGCTGTAATCGTACTGACCCGAAGAATAAAACTGCTTCATCAATTTTACCAAACGCGGAACGGTATAAACGCCTCCCCCAAAAGAAATTCATGAATAGCTGGTTTTTGGTCATTCTGCCTCACAAAAATCGGAATAAAAAGCGATCAAAAAATGTCACGTGCCCGAAAATGTTACCAATAAAAATGTCAACTCGTCCGGCAAAAAACAAGACCTCACATGACTCTGTGGACCAAAATATGGAAAAAATTATAGCTCTCAAAATGTGGTAACGCAAAAAACTATTTTTTGCAATAAAAAGCGTCTTTTAGGGTATGTGCACACGATGCAGATTTAGTGCAGAATTGGTGCAGAACTGCACTGTGATTACAGTACAATGTAAATCTATGTGAAAAAAAAGCAGTGCACATGGTGCTGAGAAATCTGGGGTTAGGGATGTGTTTGGATTAGGGTTTCAGTTATAATTGGGGGGTTTCCACTGTTTAGGTACATCAGGGGCTCTCCAAACACGACATGGCGTCCGATCTCAATTCCAGCCAATTCTGCGTTGAAAAAGTAAAACCGTGCTCCTTCCCTTCCAAGCTCTCCTGTGCGCCTAAATAGTGGTTCCCCCCACATATGGGGTATCAGCGTACTCAGGAGAAATTGGACAACAACTTCTGGGGCCAATTTCTTCTATCATTGTGAAAATACAAAACTAGGGACTAAAAAGATAATTTTTGTGGAAAAAAAAGATTTTATAATTTTCACGGCTCTACATTATATATGAAGCACCTGGGGGTTTAAAGTGCTCACCACACCTCTAGATCAGTTCCTTAGGGGGTCTACTTTCCAAAATGGTGTCACTTGTGGGGGGTTTCAATGTTTAGGCACATCAGGGGCTCTCCAAATGCAACATGGCGTCCCATCTCAATTCCAGCCAATTTTGCATTGAAAAGTCAGACGGCGCTCCTTCCCCTCCGAGCTCTCCCATGCGCCCAAACAGTGGTTTACCCCCACATATGGGGTATCGGCATACTCAGGACAAATTGCACAACAACTTTTGGGGTCCATTTTCTCCTGATACCCTTGGTAAAATAAAACAAATTGGAGCTGAAGTAATATTTTTGTGACAAAGTTAAATGTTCATTTTTTTTTTTTACATACATGCTAGCCACCTTTTTTAATTTTTTTTTTTTTTAATTCTAAAAATTCCTGTGAAACACCTGAATGGTTAATAAACTTCTTGAATGTGGTTTTGAGCACCTTGAGGGGTGTAGTTTTTAGAATGGTGTCACACTTGGGTATTTTCTATCATATAGACCCCTCAAAATGACTTCAAATGAGATGTGGTCCCTAAAATAAAATGGTGTTGTAAAAATGAGAAATTGCTGGTCAACTTTTAACCCTTATAACTCCCTAACAAAAAAAAAATGTTGGTTCCAAAATTATGCTGATGTAAAGTAGACATGTGGGAAATGTTACTTATTAAGTATTTTGTGTGACATATCTCTGTGATTTAAGGGCATGAAAATTCAAAGTTGGAAAATTGCGAAATTTTTCTAAATTTTTGCCAAATTTCGTTTTTTTTTCACAAATAAACACAGGTACTATCAAATATATTTTACCATTGTCATGAATTACAATACGTTACGAGAAAACAATGTCAGAATCACCGGGATCCGTTGAAGCGTTCCAGAGTTATAACCTCATATAGGGACAGTGGTCAGAATTGTAAAAATTGGCCCGGTCCATAACGTGCAAACCACCCTTGGGGGTAAAGGGGTAAATTTCCTCATAGTTTGTAAGCTTGCGAGCAGGGCCCTCACTCCTCCTGGTATCTGTTTTGAACTGTATTTCTGTTATGCTGTAATGTTTATTGTCTGTACAAGTCCCCTCTATAATTTGTAAAGCGCTGCGGAATATGTTGGCGCTATATAAATAAAAATTATTATTATTATTATTATTATTATTAAAGACAAAAAATTCCACTTCTGCCAAAATAGGATTTTCAAAATTGGGTGAACCGCAAGGGAAGAATTGTGTCCTGGCTGGTGGTAGCGGTGCGCACTCAGTATGCGTATGTACAACACCCCAGAACACTGAGCTCATGACTGAGGGGTACGCTGAGAGGTCCTCAGATCGGCGATTACACAGGATGTCTGTCTCAGATATTGTGTCCAGAAAAGAGTTGTTACCTCGATATTTGAAAAAAACGTCCTTCAGTGTTGACTCTCGAACCAATCTGCTATGATTGTGAAGAGGCTCTGGTAGATAATATACCTGTATATACAGCGGCTAGCTGCTGACAGATGGACTTTGACACTGGATTTCTAAGTGCAGGACACTTTGTAGAATGTTTGTGAACAGCTGATGAAATAAACCCTCATTTCTAGCTGCCAACAGCCTACTACAATGGCCTCGAAGAAAGCATCAAACACAATGCGGCAGTCATAAGCTTAGACTTTTCACAGAACTATTCCTTTGTTGTTCCGGATGAAGCAGTCATTTCACTGGAAAATGACCAAGCGACTGTGCCCCCTTTAGTGATCTACTACAGTGAGAACGGAGCAATAAAGTACAGAAGTGGTGACGATTTCTGCGTGCTTACTTCATGGTTCAATAGCTGCTCATTTGTTCCAAAAAAGTCCTACCAAGTTTGAGCAAGGTCTACTCCTCCTCAGAATGCTCTTCTGCACAGTATAACAATAGGAAAATCTCTAACTGTATGTCCTGACCAGATCTTAGCAATAGGAAAATCTCTAACTGTATGTCCTGACCAGATCTTAGCAATAGGAAAATCTCTAACTGTATGTCCTCACCAGATCTTAGCAATAGGAAAATCTCTAACTGTATGTCCTCACCAGATCTTAGCAATAGGAAAATCTCTAACTGTATGTCCTCACCAGATCTTAGCAATAGGAAAATCTCTAACTGTATGTCCTCACCAGATCTTAACAATAGGAAAATCTCTAACTGTATGTCCTCACCAGATCTTAACAATAGGAAAATCTCTAACTGTATGTCCTCACCAGATCTTAACAATAGGAAAATCTCTAACTGTATGTCCTCACCAGATATTAACAATAGGAAAATCTCTAACTGTATGTCCTCACCAGATCTTAACAATAGGAAAATCTCTAACTGTATGCCCTCACCAGATCTTAGCAATAGGAAAATCTCTAACTGTATGTTCTCAATAGAAAGATCTTGGAGTGGAAGCTGAATGGCACTTCATCTTTTGCCTCTGATCATGGTTAAGGCGTATGTGATGGTTTAGGAGGCCCCGTGAAACGCCTTGCAGCCCGGACCTCCAGAGGCCACGTTCACACCAAATCTCATCACCCAGGAAACTCCTCAAATGGAGGGAGAAAAGTATTCTTATCATCCAGTTCATGTATTGTACAAACCAGGACTACGAGAGTTTGTGAAAACCTCGGTTACAGGAAGCAGAACCCATCACAGGGACTCGGCAATACCGGACTGTCATCCCATGTAGGGAAACAGAAATAAAGACCGTGAAGTCAATAGAAGGCGGCACAAGATCGGCAATGGATGACACAACTGGTGATGTGACCTGTGAATATTATCGGCGCTGGCGGCTACTGTACTCTCCAAAGATTGTGAACATGAAGACGTAGAAAGGACTTTTCTGCAGCTTCTGGTCCAGCGCCGTCCTTTGTGTATCCAAGAAAACCAGACATTGTAAAAGTGAACAAAAATCAGCTATAACTCAGGTGGAGCCGAGCACCATGACCTCCACATACTCTAACACCAAAGGAAACGGCCATTACTAGTGATATAGACAAGATGACATTTCACCCACTAGAAGGGACACATTGATGATAACAGGCCAGTGTAAAAACTACTATTAATTGTTTGATTAGTTCATATTTTATAGAACGAGGATGTAACTCCTGGACTATTCCTCTTAAACACTTCAGAAATGACATGTTTAGTGATATAGTAGAAAAACAATTGTTCCATGTATAAATAGGTAGTGAAATATTGGTTCTTTTAATCTGGTTTTTACCATAAAATTAGGAGGAGATTGTATTTATGAATCACACTTGGGGATGTGATCACCTGTTTTCTTTTGGTGTGAAAATGCTGAGCGAGTTGTGTTATGATGATAAGATGGATTTATTCTGGCACTTCGGGATTTGTTTTTTGTGTTTCTTTATTGTTACATATAAATGTTGAATGCAATAAGATGTAATTTGAAAAGAAAAAAAGGAAGAAACTCACACAAACGTAAAATCAGATAATTCAAGGCTTAAAAAAATATATTTGGATGACTTGATATGGGATGACCCCTCCGCCCCCCACCTCTGGAGCCACCTAGGGGTGGGGATCTGCCCATGTGTCCCATCCACTGGAGTTTCCTGGGGGAGGGGATCGCCTGTGTGTCCCAACTGCTGGAGCCACCATGTGGTAGTGACCTGCCCATCTATCCCAGTCGCTGGAGCCTCCTGTCCCTTCCATTATATGGAGCTTGAATTCAGAGAGCAGAGGATTGTCGCCTGGCTGCGATGAAGTGATGAACATTCACCACTGTCTCCTGTTACAGAGGCTTCCTATAGAAAAGATGCACTGAATAGTGCCACCGGTTATTCATATAGTCGGTAAATCACTTTTGTATACAACGTAAGGGTAGGAGCAGCAAAGGAAGGCAATAGGTTATCTCCATTAGTGCATATATATCAGGTAGCAAGTAGAATAACCTATATTGAATATGCAAATTAACAAAAAAAATACCTGAGAGCGGCTGACTGACCCCGACGCGCGTTTCACGTTTAGCTTTTTCCTTAGGAGTTAAAGTAATTATGTGGTTCTTATATAGTGTGTTAAGATCAGTGGGGGCAGTGGCTTGATTACAGCATTTCCGGCAGTGGACCCACATGACGTCACTGCAGATCAATGTCATGTGATGCCAGACCACTCCCCCGTTCAATGCATCAGACCAAGGGGCGGCCGAGGCAGCAGCCGAGATGCGTCTGCAGGGCGGCGCCAAACAGGAAGCCATCAGGAGCGCACTCTGCCGTGAGTGTTCACTAAAAGTATTCCGCCACAAACACAAGGGTGCGTCGTGGTGTGAGAAAAAGTAGGCGGTATAGGTGTAACCTACAATTGTGTACTTACACTGAGAAAAAGGTGAAGTGCTAAGCGCACAGTGAGAGTGAAAGTACGGAACGAAACAATAGTGGAAGAGAAGCAGAATGTAAGACGTATATTATCATGACATCTAGGTAAAGACTACAAAGTATTAACAAGTCCTGTGTACAACAGATTAAAGTGATCAGAAGGTGAGTTGTGCAGAAAAGGGGCGTCATGGTTGGTAACTTATGTGAATAAAGACAGTTAGATACACTGCAGTGTTAAAGGTGGACATTAATCTATAATGTGATGTAGCTTTTCAGGCTGTATAGTATTTAGTGAAAGCTTCAAGTTAGAAAGCTGGTAATACCAGGGAATTACTGAGGGTGATAAAGAAAAGTTATACTTAGCAGATAATTAAAATGTGCATCTATGAAAAAGCGTATTGAAAATGTGCCTAGGAAGAAAATGAGGTATCTTAGGTAAAGACATGATTGATGCATAGGTATAAACTTACAAGGCCATCCATAAAAAGGTACATGCACGAACCATGTCGTCAGTAAATCACACAGTCCAGTATAAAGAAAGTACGGTAGATCCATTCATATCTTATAGCAGGACCAGATGTCCGTCCTCGAGACCTCAACCCACCGCATCAAACCAGAGACAGCCGGGAGAAAGAGGAGGAATGCCCACAGCAAAGAGGGCACTGCCGACCTTCCGAAAGAATACTGACCACGATACCGGTAAGTATATATTGCGTGAACCTAAAATACCAAAACTAAAAGATAAACGATTTAAAAAAAAAAAAAAAGATAAAAAATACACTACATAAAAGACTATTTTACTAAAGAAAAGGGGCAAAACTTCAAACTTCATTTAAGCCTTGAGGCGGAACTGACCCAATTTTAGAAATCCACCAGGCCTCAAGTTGGGCAAGATTGCGTCTCCAATTACCACCCCTCTGGTCAATGTACACCTTGTCAATTCCAGTAACCATCAATAATTTAGCATTACAATCATGGAAGTTTTTAAAGTGTCTGGGCACAGGTTTCTAAAGAGATATACATTTTTAAAGTCCTGGTAATGTTCTCTCACTCTGATCTTTAAAGCTCTGGATGTAAGGCCTACATAAATCTTAGGACACGGGCATACTGCATAATAAACGGCAGCAATCGTGTTACATGGAATGTGCTGGGTGATCTTAAAGGTTTTCTTACCATCACTCAATTCAAATGTAGAGGCATGAGGCATGTTTGGACACGAAATGCCGATGTTTCAAGTAAACAATCCCCCCTTGGGTCCTTTGAATCCAAAGGCTTTTTCAACAATGGGTCCAGAATTATAGCTTTGGACAAGTTGATCCTTGAGATTTGACTATCTCCTATAAGTAATTGATGGTTGATCAAGTAGATAGTTGGTCAGGGTCTGGTCCATTTTTAGTATTGGCCAATATTTCTTCAGGGCATTCTTCATTTCAAGCCATTTGTTGCTATATATGGAAATGTATCTTACTTTGTGTTCATTTATAGATTTTACACGAGACTTTTACAAGTCAGTTTGGCTTTCTGGGCTTTTTTAAGGACTTTTTAATACTTCTTTTTGAATAATCACGTTCTTTGAATCCAACAGTGAGGGTATTTGCCTGTTCGGAGAATGCTTGGTCATTCGAACAAATTCTCTTTGCACAGAGAAACTGCCAAGTAGGTATTCCATTAATGAGGGAATGCGGATGTGCTGAAGTAGCGCCATGAAGGGCATTTACAGCAGTATCTTTCCAGAATATATTTGTTTCTAGGAGTCAATCCTTTCCTAATGAAATTTGAATATCCAAGAAGTCAATTGTTGTTTTCCTGTATTTACACGTTAATTTTATGTTCAGTGTTGTCGTTCAAAATGCCCACAAATTCAAGAAGATCCTGTTCTGAGCCCTGCCAAATCAAAAGAATGTCATCTATGTAACGGACCCAGAACAGGACCTTCTCAATGAATGCCACTGGTCTGGTGAAAGGTGGTGCTGATCTAAGGAATCCAAATGATAAAAACAATAAATTTATTTAAAACATTAATATAAATATCATGAATAATAACAACATACGGGATTGAAAGATGGAAAAAACTACTAAATGGGACCACAGGCCAAAGGCAAATTGACATAACCAATTATACCAGCACCCTACCAAAGTAACTGCTAATGCATCTAGCCATATTTCTATTGATCAGACAGAGTTAACCAATTTATTGGTAAATAGTATCCAGTGATCAATGTTCAAAAAGTCAGGAAGGGAAATAAAGCCATGAAATCCGATATATTTACCTTAGACCTGCGGTGCCACCACCCCTACGCGTGTTTCAGCTAGTGTGCCTTCTTCCGGGGGAGTATCCTTTACAAGTGAAGGTAGATCATGTACCAATGGTTTCAAATAAAAGTCCAAGTATTTACACACTACCTCACAAATATTTCCGTTGCCTGACACGATGGGACGTCCAGGAGGAGTTGTGGGATTCTTGTGTACTTTCAGTAAAAAATAAATACAGGCCATCTTCACATATGGAGGGATCAGGTGATCTTTGAGGTCTTTAGTTATTATTCCTTCGCTGAAGGCCTTAGTCAAGATTCCTTATAGTTCTTTCTGGAAAGTCAGAGAGAGGGATTATATGTTAGCGTTTTATAACAGGTCTAAAGGCCTCCTCATACATTTTAGTTGGCCATATCACCACATGTCCCCCTTGATCTGCTGGTTTTATCACCGTCTCCTTGAGGCTTTTAAGTTCCCTTAAGGCCCCGTCACACTTAGCGACGCTAAAGCGATCCCGACAACGATACGACCTGTCAGGGATCGTTGCTGCGTCGCTATGTGGTCGCTGGTGAGATGTCAAACTGTGAGATCTCCCCAACGACGCAGCAGCGATGCGGCGACCTGTACAACGATGTCACATGGCAGCTATTTCATGACGATTAACAGACCTCAATGAGGGACGTCCTGTCATGAGGTCGTTGGTAAGGTGTCAAACACAGCGATGTGTGCTACCCAGCGGGACCTGTCCTCTGCCTTCTACATTACTCTGTGCTCCTCCTTCTAGACCTGTCCTCTGCCTTCTACATTACTCTTTGCTCCCTCTCCTTGACCTGTCCTCTGCCTTCTACATTACTCTGTGCTCCTCCTCCTAGACCTGTCCTCTGCCTTCAACACTACCGTGCTCCTCCTCCTAGACCTGTCCTCTGCCTTCTATATTACTTTGTGCTCCTCCTCCTAGACCTGTTCTCTGCCTTCATTACTCTGCTCTCCTCCTCCTGGATATGTCCTCTGCCTTCTACATTACTCTGTGCTCCTCCTCCTGGACCTGTCCTCTACCTTCTATATTACTCTGTGCTCCTCCTCCTGGACCTGTCCTCTGCCTTCTATATTACTCTGTGCTCCTCCTCCTAGACCTGTCCTCTGCCTTCTATATTACTTTGTGCTCCTCCTCCTAGACCTGTTCTCTGCCTTCTTCATTACTCTGCTCTCCTCCTCCTGCACCTGTCATCTGCCTTCTACATTACTCCGTGCTCCTCCTCCTAGACCTGTCCTCTGCCTTCTATATTACTCTGCTCTCCTCCTCCTGGACCTGTCATCTGCCTTCTACATTACTCTGTGCTCCTCCTCCTGGACCTGTCCTCTGCCTTCTATATTACTCTGTGCTCCTCCTCCTGGACCTGTCCTCTGCCTTCTATATTACTCTGTGCTCCTCCTTCTAGACCTGTCCTCTGCCTTCTACATTACTCTTTGCTCCATCTCCTTGACCTGTCCTCTGCCTTCAACACTACTCTGTGCTCCTCCTTCTAGACCTGTCCTCTGCCTTCTACATTACTCTTTGCTCCCTCTCCTTGACCTGTCCTCTGCCTTCTACATTACTGTGCTCCTCCTCCTGGACCTGTCCTCTGCCTTCTATATTACTCTGTGCTCCTCCTTCTAGACCTGTCCTCTGCCTTCTACATTACTCTTTGCTCCCTCTCCTTGACCTGTCCCCTGCCTTCTACATTACTCTGTGCTCCTCCTCCTAGACCTGTCCTCTGCCTTCAACACTACTGTGCTCCTCCTCCTAGACCTGTCCTCTGCCTTCATTACTCTGCTCTCCTCCTCCTGGACCTGTCCTCTGCCTTCTACATTACTTTGTGCTCCTCCTCCTAGACCTGTTCTCTGCCTTCATTACTCTGCTCTCCTCCTCCTGGACCTGTCCTCTGCCTTCTACATTACTCTGTGCTCCTCCTCCTAGACCTGTCCTCTGCCTTCTATATTACTCTGCTCTCCTCCTCCTGGACCTGTCCTCTGCCTTCTACATTACTCTGTGCTCCTCCTCCTAGACCTGTCCTCTGCCTTCAACACTACTGTGCTCCTCCTCCTAGACCTGTCCTCTGCCTTCTATATTACTTTGTGCTCCTCCTCCTAGACCTGGTCTCTGCCTTCTTCATTACTCTGCTCTCCTCCTCCTGGACCTGTCCTCTACCTTCTATATTACTTTGTGCTGCTCCTCCTAGACCTGTTCTCTGCCTTCTTCATTACTCTGCTCTCCTCCTCCTGGACCTGTCCTCTGCCTTCTACATTACTCTGTGCTCCTCCTCCTAGACCTGTCCTCTGCCTTCTATATTACTCTGCTCTCCTCCTCCTGGACCTGTCCTCTGCATTCTACATTACTCTGTGCTCCTCCTCCTGGACCTGTCCTCTGCCTTCTACATTACTCTTTGCTCCCTCTCCTTGACCTGTCCTCTGCCTTCAACACTACTCTGTGCTCCTCCTCCTAGACCTGTCCTTTGCCTTCAACACTACTCTGTGCTCCTCCTTCTAGACCTGTCCTCTGCCTTCTACATTACTCTTTGCTCCCTCTCCTAGACCTATCCTCTGCCTTCAACACTACTCTGTGCTCCTCCTCCTAGACCTATCCTCTGCCTTCAACACTACTCTGTGCTCCTCCTCCTAGACCTATCCTCTGCCTTCAACACTACTCTGTGCTTCTCCTAGACCTGTCCTCTGCCTTCTACATTACTCTGTGCTCCTCCTCCTAGACCTGTTCTCTGCCTTCTATATTACTCTGCTCTCCTCCTCCTGGACCTGTCCTCTGCCTTCTATATTACTCTGCTCTCCTCCTCCTGGACCTGTCCTCTGCCTTCTACATTACTCTGTGCTCCTCCTCCTGGACCTGTCCTCTGCCTTCTATATTATTCTGTGCTCCTCCTCCTTGATCTGTCCTCTGCCTTCTATATTACTCTGTGCTCCTCCTCCTGGACATGTCCTCTGCCATCTATATTACTCTGCTCTCCTCCTGTACCTGTCCTCTGCCTTCTATATTACTCTGTGCTCCTCCTCCTAGACCTGTTCTCTGCCTTCTACATTACTCTGCTCTCCTCCTCCTAGATCTTCCTCTGCCTTCTATATTACTCTGTGCTCCTCCTCCTGGACTTGTCCTCTGCCTTCTATATTACTCTGTGCTCCTCCTCCTAGACCTGTCCTCTGCCTTCTTCATTACTCTGCTCTCCTCCTCCTGGACCTGTCCTCTGCCTTCAACACTACTCTGTGCTCCTCCTTCTAGACCTGTCCTCTGCCTTCTACATTACTCTTTTCTCCCTCTCCTTGACCTGTCCTCTGCCTTCTACATTACTTTGTGCTCCTCCTCCTAGACCTGTTCTCTGCCTTCTTCATTACTCTGTGCTCCTCCTCCTAGACCTGTCCTCTGCCTTCTACATTACTCTTTACTCCCTCTCCTTGACCTGTCCTCTGCCTTCTTCATTACTCTGCTCTCCTCCTCCTGGACCTGTCCTCTGCCTTCTACATTACTCTGTGCTCCTCCTCCTAGACCTGTCCTCTGCCTTCTATATTACTCTGTGCTCCTCCTCCTAGACCTGTCCTCTGCCTTCTATATTACTCTTTGCTCCCTCTCCTTGACCTGTCCTCTGCCTTCTACATTACTCTGTGCTCCTCCTTCTAGACCTGTCCTCTGCCTTCAACACTACTCTGTGCTCCTCTTCCTAGACCTATCCTCTGCCTTCAACACTACTCTGTGCTTCTCCTCCTAGACCTGTCCTCTGCCTTCTATATTACTCTGCTCTCCTCCTCCTGGACCTGTCCTCTGCCTTCTATATTATTCTGTGCTCCTCCTCCTAGACCTGTCCTCTGCCTTGTATATTACTCTGTGCTCCTCCTCCTAGACCTGTTCTCTGCCTTCTACATTACTCTGCTCTCCTCCTCCTAGATCTTCCTCTGCCTTCTATATTAATCTGTTCTCCTCCTCCTGAACCTGTTCTCTGCCTTCTACATTACTCTGCTCTCCTCCTCCTAGATCTTCCTCTGCCTTCTACATTACTCTGTGCTCCTCCTCCTAGACCTGTCCTCTGCCTTCTACATTACTCTGCTCTCCTCCTCCTAGACCTGTCCTCTACCTTCTAAATTACTCTGCCCTCCTCCTCCTAGACCTGTCCTCTGCTTTCTATGTTACTCGGTGCTCCTCCTCCTGGACCTGTCCTCTGCCTTCTACATTACTCTGTGCTCTTCCGTCTAGACCTGTCCTCTGCCTTCTACATTACTCTGTGCTCCTCTTCCTGGACCTGTCCTCTGCCTTCTATATTATTCTGTGCTCCTCCTCCTAGACCTGTCCTCTACCTTCTACATTACTCTGTGCTCCTCCTCCTGGACCTGTCCTCTGCCTTCTACATTACTCTGCTCTCCTCCTCCTAGACCTGTCCTCTACCTTCTACATTACTCTGCCCTCCTCCTCCTGGACCTGTCCTCTGCCTTCTACATTACTTTGTGCTCCTCCTCCTAGAGTCGTGGGGAGCTCCTGTCACTTCTCTCTGTTGCACAGTCGTGGGGAGCTCGTCACTTCTCTCTGTTGCACAGTCATGGGGAGCTCCTGTCACTTCTCTCTGTTACGCAGTCGTGGGGAGCTCCTGTCACTTCTCTCTGTTGCACAGTAATGGGGAGCACCTGTCACTTCTCTGTTGCGCAGTCGTGGGGAGCTCCTGTCACTTCTCTCTGTTGCACAGATGTGGGGAGATCTCTTTGCTTCTTTCTGTTGCATGGTCGTGGGGAGCTCGTCACTTCTCTCTGTTGCACAGTCATGGGGAGCTCCTGTCACTTCTCTCTGTTACGCAGTCGTGGGGAGCTCCTGTCACTTCTCTCTGTTGCACAGTAATGGGGAGCACCTGTCACTTCTCTGTTGCGCAGTCGTGGGGAGCTCCTGTCACTTCTCTCTGTTGCACGGATGTGGGGAGATCTCTTTGCTTCTTTCTGTTGCATGGTCGTGGGGAGTTGCCATCTCTGGTTACTTATGTTCGTTGTATGGTTATGGGGAGCTTATGCTGCTTCTCTCCATTGCACGGTAATGAGGAGCTCCCGTTGCTTCTGTCCATTGCATAGTCGTGGGGAGCTTCCGCCTCTTCTCTCTGTTACATGGGGAGCTTCAAGTGTCTTTTGTCCGGGGTCTAGCTGCAAGACAGGTGTGATGCATCTAGATGTGTCACCCAACCCCCACAACACACGGTCAACCATGAGATGAAATTATCTGAACGCCATGTAAGTGTTCTCTTCAACTTTAATCCCTTTTTATTTGTAATTGCACTGTTTTCTTTACAATATCTTTTTATACCTCTGTAAACACTGCCTACCTTTTTTTGGAGTAAAACATAAAATTATTAGCTTGTCTCTCCTTGCTCTATAACGTACGGTCATGTCCTCTGAAGAGAATTACGCTACTAATCTGGGTTGGCTCCGGACTTGTTAATAATTAAGAAATCGGAGCTGGTGGCAGCGGGATTTGTCCTGTGCATTTGGGAGGCTTTGTAGCGACTGGCGGCGTTGATAATTATTGTTCCCGCCTGATTGGGAGTAGTTATGACAAATTGGTGTGAGTGGTGGGGATGATAAAGGTATCCTCCCCGTGAACAGTGACAGCACCCACCGCTTCTCTCCGTTGCATGATCGTGGTGAGCACCCGTCGCTTCTCTCCACTGCACGGTCGCAGAGAGCTCCCGATGTTTCTGTCCGTTGCACGGCCGTGAGGCACTCCCGTCGCTTCTGTCCTTTGCACGGTCGCAGGGAGCTCCCGTCGCTTCTGTCTGTTGCACGGCTGTGGGGACCTCCCGTCGCTGCTGTCCATTGCACGGCTGGTCCCTTCTCTCCGTTGCGCGGTCGTGGTGAGCTCCTGACGCTTCTGTCCGCTGCAGTCACAGGGATTCCTGAAACTTCTGTTACTTGGTCCTGTGGATTTCCTGCCTCATTGTAGTCATTCGTTATCTAGCAGAGGAAAGGTCACCTAGTTACTCATTAGGTCGCGGCACACCTTCCTCCAGTACCAGAGTCCGCACACAGCCCTGTACACTTCTGAATGAGGTCCGGTGTGTGCGGTGGTTGGGAATAATCCATGCTCTTGGAAAGTAGACTGACCTAACTGTGCCTTGTTCACATTCTGCATGGCCATGGGCTCCACTGTGAGTTGTAGATCAGGAAGACGGAGAAGGACTGCGTCCTCCATGAGATCCGCACCACCAGAGAGCTGTTTGGACATTAATGCAGCTACAGAGGAAGAGCTGATGACTCTGCCAGGTGTATCACGGGCATTAGCACAAAGTATCACCGCGCATCGGCGCCAGATTCATGGCTTCCGCCGTGTAGAGGATTTGGCTCTGGTCACAGGAGTGGGAGCTGAACTAATGCTGGAGCTGCGACCGGAGATTCAAGTGGGCAACAGCGCCCCCAGTGGAGCAGAAAGTAACGAGTAACTGGAACACTGGAGTCTAAACTGCTGCCTGAAAGACTGCAAGGAGAGGGGATATGGATGTCTGTATGAACACCTCCAGTGAGGACTCCAGTGCAGCAAACACTGAGGGTGAGTGCAGGCTGCGGCCATGACCCCTGCATGGAGGCCATTCACTAAAACAGATCGCATGCTCTCCCTGCTTAACGAGCCCTTAACCCTTCATCGGACTGTTCAGATATCAATACTGAGGATGGCGGTGATAGTGCATGCTACAGCGGGTCCTGTGGTGTGATGGGGGGGGGGGGGGGGAGTGCACAATACCATTTTTTGTAGACATTATGTAAAAATTCACTTTTAATTCAGCCTCCAGTATAAACACAGTCGCAATGGAAATAGCCTGTGTATAGGTGGAAGTATGTAAAGACGTTTGGGGGGGATAATAATATTAGAGCAGAGGAGTTGTTCTTACATGGACGTACTAACCAACCATGTACACACCCACCATGGATGAACGAAACAACCATTGACGAACCAAACAACCATGGACCCATCAACCAACCATGGACGTACCCACCATAGGTGCACCAATCAACTATGGACGTACTAACCAACCATGGACGTACTAACCAACCATGGATGTACCCACCATGTATGCATCACACAACCATGGACACACCAACCAACCATGGATGTACCCGCCATGGACGTACCCACCATGTATGCATCACACAACCATGGACACACCAACCAACCATGGATGCACCAACCATGGACGTACCCACCATGGACGTAGCTATGAGATCATGCCTGAAGCACCGGTCTGGCTGCGATTAAAGGATTACAGAGTCCGATGTTTCTTTTCCAGAATGTTATATTGTGCCTTCCACTATTTCATGACTGCATTCATTAATAAACCCCCCATGATTTAGGATTTGGCTCACTCATCAGATCCACTTACTGCTAAATGTCTGAATAATGACCAGAGATAAGGGCCACACCATGAGCCACATGCTTGGGGGAAAACCTGATCCTACCCTAATCTAGAGTCCAACAAAGTACACAACAGCTCACCAAGGACCGGCGCTGGAGGATGGGGGGATGGTGGTGCTTGGGGGCAGCAAGGAGGAGCAGAGGAGACAGGAGGTGTGCTCAGGGAAGGTAAGATGAGGGCTCTGGGGGAACACAGGGATGGAGGTGCATGGGGGTGACATAGAGAAGACTGGAGGTGTGCTCAGGGAAGGTAAGCTGAGGGCTCTGGGGGGAACACAGGGATGGAGGTGGTAGGCCAGAGGAGCAGGCGAGACAGGATGTGTTCCAGAGGTAGTCGGGCTAAGGAGCCTGGCTATGAATTTTATCCCACTGTGCTGTGTTTTGATAGCCGGCCATGACTCCAGTAAGGTCTAGACAAGGATAACAGCAATCGGCTCGAGTACGTGAAAAAACAGGATTTAGTATTAGGAAAATAATGACATAAAATTGGGCTCTTCGACTACCATCCTGTGCACATTCGCACTCACCTGAGCAAAACCACTCACCCATCTCACCCCCACGACGAGCACAAGCCTGTGCACACAGATGTCCCTCACCTCCGTATAACAGCTTGTGCTCTGTGAGCCTTGTGTGATCCATGTATAAAAGGTTCAGCCATCCAGTAACACCTCCCCTAATGAAAATCTACCGCCAAAGCGTGCGATCATCTGTGATAATGCTGCAGAGCTCCTGGGCGCGCTGCTCATTCATCTCAATGATGTGACTCACATGGTGGTAATGCTTCTGTCTCCTGCATGAAGAGAGCTGTCCATGTCCTACAATCACCAGCCCCTTGGCAGCAGCACTTTTGCTCCTCCCCAACCACCAGCCTGGGGCAGCCGCTCTCTTCCTCCACCCCAACCAGCAACCCCTGGGCAGCCGCACTCCTCCCCAACCACCAGACCGTGGCCAGCTGCTCTCCTCCTCCCCAACCAGCAGCACATGGGCAGCCACACTGCTCCTCCTCTCCAACCACCAGCCCGTGGTCAGCTGCACTCGTCCACAACCAGCAGCCTGTGGCCAGCCGCACTCCGCCTCCCCAACCACCAGCCCATAGGCAGCCGCATTGCTCCTCCTCCCGCCCAATGACTAGTCGCACTCTTCCTCCTTCCCAACCACCAGCCTGTGGGCAGCCACACTGCTCCTCATCCCCAACCAGCAGCCTGTGGCCAGCCGCACTCCGCCTCCCCAACCACCAGCCCATAGGCAGCCGCATTGCTCCTCCTCCCACCCAATGATTAGTCGCACTCTTCCTCCTTCCCAACCACCAGCCTGTGGGCAGCCACACTGCTCCTCCTCATCCCCAACCAGCAGCCTGTGGCCAGCCGCACTCCGCCTCCTCCCCAACCACCAGCACATGGGCAGCCACGCAACTCCTCCTCCGACCCAACCACCAGCCCGTAGACAGCCGCACTGCTCCTCCAGCCCAACCACCAGCCCATGATCTGTTTCACTCTTCCTCCTTCCCAACCACCAGCCTGTGGGCAGCCACACTGCTCCTCCTCATCCCCAACCAGCAGCCTGTGGCCAGCCGCACTCCGCCTCCTCCCCAACCACCAGCACATGGGCAGCCACGCAACTCCTCCTCCGACCCAACCACCAGCCCGTAGACAGCCGCACTGCTCCTCCAGCCCAACCACCAGCCCATGATCTGTTTCACTCTTCCTCCTTCCCAACCACCAGCCTGTGGGCAGCCACACTGCTCCTCCTCATCCCCAACCAGCAGCCTGTGGCCAGCCGCACTCCGCCTCCTCCCCAACCACCAGCACATGGGCAGCCACGCAACTCCTCCTCCGACCCAACCACCAGCCCGTAGACAGCCGCACTGCTCCTCCAGCCCAACCACCAGCCCATGATCTGTTTCACTCTTCCTCCTTCCCAACCACCAGCCTGTGGGCAGCCACACTGCTCCTCCTCATCCCCAACCAGCAGCCTGTGGCCAGCCGCACTCCGCCTCCTCCCCAACCACCAGCACATGGGCAGCCACGCAACTCCTCCTCCGACCCAACCACCAGCCCGTAGACAGCCGCACTGCTCCTCCAGCCCAACCACCAGCCCATGATCTGTTTCACTCTTCCTCCTTCCCAACCACCAGCCTGTGGGCAGCCACACTGCTTCTCCTCCTCCCCAATCATCAGCCCCTGGGCCGCCATACTCCTCCCTCCAACCACCAGTCTGTGGGCAGCCGCACTCCTCTCCTACAAACCACCACTCCTTGCGGAGCCACATGCGCTGCATACACACACCTCACCTTGTAACCACCAGCCTGGGCACAAGGCTAATATGCAAAAAGTAGAATATAAAACATGAGGCCTGGGTGATCCCTGTATAAAAAGATTGTTCGTCCAATGCCACCCTTTCCCCCCCTCTCCCAATTAACAAATATCTACAGAGTGCGATAAGTCTGGGAGAAGGCTGCAGAGCTCCTCATCGCTCAGCTGGTTCATTTCCATGATGTGATTCAGATGTTGGTAATATTTCTCCATGTCCCGCATGAAGTGAGGAAGACGAGTGTTCTCCATCTGAGCAAATGGATGAAGTCGCTCCACATCCTCGAAGTCGACCTAGAGAACAGGTAATATCAGACACCCATGAGAGTAATTTACACACTGGCGACATTTGTCCTGCAGTGACGGCTATTACCTTTCCTAGTGAAGTCAGAAGGCGGAAGTCAATGGTGTGACGGTGACGCAAGATACGCATGATACCGTCTAGGTAGACCTGATCTTTACTGAAGCAGCCTGAAGGAGAGAGAGCATACGCAGGGTCAGGCAGACAACTGGTAAGAGAGAAGGCATACGCAGGGTCAGGCAGACAACTGGTAAGAGAGAAGGCATACGCAGGGTCAGGCAGACAACTGGTAAGAGAGAAGGCATACGCAGGGTCAGGCAGACAACTGGTAAGAGAGAAGGCATACGCAGGGTCAGGCAGACAGCTGGTAAGAGAAAGCATACGCAGGGTTAGGCAGACAACTGGTAAGAGAAAGCATTCGCAGGGTTAGGCAGACAACTGGTGAGAAAGCATACGCAGGGTCAGGTAGACAACTGGTAAGAGAGAAGGCATACGCAGGGTCAGGCAGACAACTGGTAAGAGAGAAGGCATACGCAGGGTCAGGCAGACAACTGGTAAGAGAGAAGGCATACGCAGGGTCAGGCAGACAACTGGTAAGACAGAAAGCATACGCAGGGTCAGGCAGACAGCTGGTAAGAGAAAGCATACGCAGGGTTAGGCAGACAACTGGTAAGAGAAAGCATTCGCAGGGTTAGGCAGACAACTGGTGAGAAAGCATACGCAGGGTCAGGTAGACAACTGGTAAGAGAAAGCATTCGCAGGGTTAGGCAGACTACTGGTAAGAGAAAGCATACGCAAGGTCAGGCAGACAACTGGTGAGAAAGCATACGCAAGGTCAGGCAGACAACTGGTACGAGAAAGCATACGCAGGGCCAGGTAAACATACTGGTAAGAAATCATACGCAGGGTCAGGTAGACAACCGGTAATAGAGAAAGCATACGGAGGCTCATTCACTCGTTTCATTAGGGATTGACTAAAAGGCTTTCCCTTGTGTCGTTTCTTTGCTCGGTGCAATAATGTTTTTGCCTGAAAAGAACTGTTCTAGCTAAACTTAACTGTAAGAGGAGTGGAGATAGTGTGCCTTCCAACATGGCGCCTCCTTCCCACACCAGCCAGGGTGAGAGCTGCAGAGGCTTCTGCAGCAAAGCTTTGGACAATTGCCAGACTGACCTTAGACCCTGAGGACCCTACAGATGACTGACAACCTGAGCAGGTATGCTGCAGTGGGAGAGCGATTCAGAGTTTGTGCAGAGGAGCAGTGTGGCAATATGGCACCGCTCTCACAGCAGCAGTTCCACAGAGAAGTGCGGGATATAGAGCACTAAAGGTACCGTCACACATAACGATATCGTTGCTATTTGTGACGTAGCAACGATATCGTTAAGGAAACAGCGACAGCGACCAACGATCAGGCCCCTGCTGGGAGATCGTTGGTCGCTGAGGAAAGTCCAGAACTTTATTTCGTCGCTGGATCTCCCGCTGACATCACTGGATCGGCGTGTGTGACACCGATCCAGCGATGTCTTCACTGGTAACCAGGGTAAACATCGGGTAACTAAGCGCAGGGCCACGCTTAGTAACCCAATGTTTACCCTGGTTACCAGCGTAAAAAACAAACAGTACATACTTACATTCAGCTGTCTGTCCCCGGCGCTGTGCTTCTCTGCACTCCTCCTGTACTGGCTGTGAGCACAGCGGCCGAAAAGCAGAGCGGTGACGTCACCGCTCTGCTTTCCGGCTGCCCGGCGCTCACAGCCAGTACAGGAGGAGTGCAGAGAAGCACAGCGCCGGGGACAGACAGCTGAAGGTAAGTATGTAGTGCAGTGGTCCCCAACTCCAGGCCTCGAGGGCCGCCAACAGTGCAGGTTTTCAGGATTTCCTTAGTATTGCACAGGGGTTGGAATCATCACCTGTGCAGATGATCACATTACCACCGATGCAATACTAAAGAAATCCTGAAAACCTGCACTGTTGGCGACCCTCGAGGCCTGGAGTTGGGGACCCCTGATGTAGTGTTTGTTTTTTTAACTTTAACGATGGTAACCAGGGTAAACATCGGGTTACTAAGCGCAGCCCTGCGCTTAGTAACCCGATGTTTACCCTGGTTACCGGCATCGTTGGTCGCTGGAGAGCGGTCTGTGTGACAGCTCTCCAGTGACCAAACAGCAACGCTGCAGCGATCCGGATCGTTGTCGGTATCGCTGCAGCGTCGCTTAATGTGAAGGGGCCTTTACACACACACACAGCAGGGGGCACATAGATCACAGGGGGGTACAAAGGTGGGAGCCACAGAGATTACAGGGGTGCACATAGCTGGAGGGAACAGAAGTCATGGGGGCAGATAGCTGGGGCACAGTGATTACAGGGGGACATATAGCTATGGGGCAGAGATCACAAGGGGACATATAGATATTTGGCACAGAGATCACAGGGTGGGCACATAGCTGGGGCCACAGAGATCACATGGGGGCACATAGCTGGAGGGCACAAATCACAGAGAGGCATATAGCTGGGGGCAGAGAGATCACGGGGAACAGAGATCACAGGGAGGCACATAGCTGGGGCACATATAGCTATGGGGCAGAGATCACAAGGGGACATATAGATATTTGGCACAATGATCACAGGGTGGGCACATAGCTGGGGCCACAGAGATCACATGGGGGCACATAGCTGGAGGGCACAAATCACAGAGAGGCATATAGCTGGGGGCAGAGAGATCACGGGGAACAGAGATCACAGGGAGGCACATAGCTGAGGGACATATAGCTATGGGGCACAGAGATCACATGGGAGCACATAGCTGGAGGGCACAAATCACAGGGAGGCATATAGCTGGGGGCAGAGAGATCACGGGGAACAGAGATCACAGGGAGGCACATAGCTGGGGCACATATAGCTATGGGGCACAGAGATCACATGGGAGCACATAGCTGGAGGGCACAAATCACAGAGAGGCATATAGCTGGGGGCAGAGAGATCACGGGGAACAGAGATCACAGGGAGGCACATAGCTGGGGCACATATAGCTATGGGGCACAGAGATCACATGGGAGCACATAGCTGGAGGGCACAAATCACAGAGAGGCATATAGCTGGGGGCAGAGAGATCACAGGGAGGCACATAGCTGGGGGACATATAGCTATGGGGCACAGAGATCACGGGGAGCACATAGCTGGAGGGCACAAATCACAGAGAGGCATATAGCTGGGGGCAGAGAGATCACGGGGAACAGAGATCACAGGGAGGCACATAGCTGGGGGACATATAGCTATGGGGCACAGAGATCACGGGGAGCACATAGCTGGAGGGCACAAATCACAGAGAGGCATATAGCTGGGGGCAGAGAGATCACGGGGAACAGAGATCACAGGGAGGCACATAGCTGGGGGACATATAGCTATGGGGCACAGAGATCACATGGGAGCACATAGCTGGAGGGCACAAATCACAGGGAGGCACATAGCTGGGGGAACAAATCACAGGGGAGCACATAGCTGGGGGACATATAGCTATGGGGCACAGAGATCACGGGGAGCACATAGCTGGAGGGCACAAATCACAGAGAGGCATATAGCTGGGGGCAGAGAGATCACGGGGAACAGAGATCACAGGGAGGCACATAGCTGGGGGAACAAATCACAGGGGGGCACATAGCTGGGGGACATATAGCTATGGGCCACAGAGATCACGGGGAGCACATAGCTGGGGGAACAAATCACAGGGGAGCACATAGCTGGGGGACATATAGCTATGGGGCACAGAGATCACGGGGAGCACATAGCTGGAGGGCACAAATCACAGGGAGGCATATAGCTGAGGGCAGAGAGATCACGGGGAACAGAGATCACAGGGAGGCACATAGCTGGGGGACATATAGCTATGGGGAACAAATCACAGGGGGGCACATAGCTGGGGGACATATAGCTATGGGGCACAGAGATCACGGGGAGCACATAGCTGGAGGGCACAAATCACAGGGAGGCATATAGCTGAGGGCAGTGAGATCACGGGTGCACATAGCTGGGGGCACGGAGATCACAGGGGCAGATAGCTGAGGGACACAGAAATCACCAGCAGACAGGCACAGAGCTGCCGGAATAGAGATCGCTCTGGACTCTCTGGCATCAGCTCCTCTTCCGGGACAGGAGGACGGGAGCGCATTGGGCGCTAACCCCGCCCACCCCGATGACATCAACATTGAAGTGCAGACAGCGTTCTGTAATGAACACTGTGTACCGTGCACTTGGGGGTTAAAGGGCCGGCAGCTGGCAGGATACATCTGCCGCCTGAGCATTGTGAACTCCGGGGACCTGCCCACGGGCCGCATGAAAAGTCACTGTGGGCCGGAGGTTGCCCACCCCTGGTTTAAATGTATTAGCATCTAAAGTTCATGGTCGGATGCTAATGAGATCTCTCTTGCTTGGTTTCTGGTTTTATGATGGGGTTTTCTGTACTATGCAAGGAAATATAAGAGATGAGACGTTCAAAAGGGGGAAATTATCTTTTATGGATTTTTTTTGATGATTTATCCTGTTCTAAATTGGCGTAGTACTTAATGGCGCATATAATGTGATAGTCGGCAATGTGGGGGCTTTGTGGGAAGCGGTCAGGAGATGCGCTGTGTTCTTATTGGTCTCGTATGACCCGTGAGATGCCGACCTCTAAGGTCGTGGCTGGGTCTGTAGCACCGTCCACGTTTCTCCACCCCTGGGGGGAAGCATTTAGTGATCGATTCCATTCATCCTCTCTTTTAATATAGACACAGATGGAAGAGGTACGCGCAATGCTTGTACCATACACAATATTAACCCTATTATAGTAGCACTGTATATTCCACCTCCTTATTCAGCCGAAATCTTTAAATGGATTATTTCTTGCAGAGACACCGGTTCTTATAGGGTATTTTACCACCTACCTCCACCCTATCTGGGATAAATTTCATATGGGAAATATTTCTCAGAATGTGGAAAATACAGGTCTCCATTATCTGGTGGAGGAGGTTGGCATGGTGGGCTGGGCCTATGGAGGATTCGGCCCCCTGATGTTGGACAACATTCCTGTTTTTCCGCCTTCATCCCTCTCCGTCAGGAATAGACCTAGCTATTGGCTCTGGATTAATCCTATCCTATGTTAAATGGGTGAGGTATCTGCCAAGGAGCACCTGACCAGTCGCCTATGCAAGTACAACTGCACAGAGGGGTTGGGAGGTCTCCGGGGGGATACACATTTTGGCTTTAATAAAAAAAAAAGTATAAAAAATACCCTCCCAGTGCAAAACTAAACCACAATAGAATAAATGGTCAATCAATAACATACAAGAACCCTAGTCTTGCCTGCTGTCCCTTCCTAACCGTGGAGGTTGGCACCCCACTCCACGACGGCTATCCAAACTATAGCCCTGATAATGCCCTAGTATGCTATAGGTGGGAAAACAATAAGCCAATAAAAGAGATGAAGGGATAGTAGGTTATTGTACCAATTGGCACCCTAATATACCAATAGCCTGTATTAGTCTATAAAAAAAGATCTCATCCAGCTCCCATGGGACCTATATACAATCAGTATATGTCATGGACCCTCTACAGCTGATTGAGATCTGCACGCCAAGACCAAGGGGCCATCAGACTAGCTTTTCAACATTTTAAATGCACAAAAAGATACACAAGTATACAGTTCGTGGCAATTAAATGAAACCGATGAATAAAATGAACATAGTTGGGTTTTAGCCCAAACTTAGCTTGAAGCCTCGACGCGTTTCCCCGTCCATACGGTTCATCAGGAGGCACATAAGGCAGAACCCGCTAATCGGTGGATATGAGGTGTCATGATGAGAGGACAGACCTGTCTGAACTCATGCAGGACTTGTTTAAATATATATATTCCTCAGGGTATTGTGGTGTCTATGGTAACCTCAGAGCTAGAAGAGGAGATTCGTAAAGCCCAGTCGTTGGCTCCTTCTACTTCCCCAGGGTCCAATTTGGGCCTGTTTGCCTAATGTTGCGGGTGGTACAGGAATTTCATGATTCCATTTCAAGTGGCCATCCTAGGGTTACTGCATAAGGATAAGGGGTGGCCATCCATGCATAAGGATATTAAAGATTTTGTATCTGCTTGTGAAGTCTGCACACGCGCCAAAGACAGTCATTGCTGGCTGACTGGGGAATTGGCTCCATTGCCTATTCTTGAAAGACCATGGATTTCAGAACAGATTTGCCTCTGATGGGAAGACTATTATTTGGGTGGTAGTTGATCGATTCAGCAAACAAGCTCATTTTGTTCCTTTGTCAGGATTACCTAATGAAGAGACGCTCTCCAGGTTATTTCTCATATTGTAAGGTTACATGGGATCCCTCTGAACCTTGTGTCTGATAGGGGAGTACAATTTGTCTCTAAATGTTTGAGAGCTTTTTGCAATAAGCTAGGGATTTACTTGTCATTTTCATCTGCTCATCACCCTGAAACCAATGGTCAGACTGAGATGACAAATCAATAGTTGCAACAAATTTTAAGGTGCTTTGTGGCAGCACAACAGGAGGACTTGTCTTCATTTTTACCTCTCGCTGAGTTTGTTTTCAACAGTCGAGTAAATCAATCCACCGGAACCTCACCATTCTTGTGTAATTACGGTTTTCATCCCCATTTTGGCAAATTTTCTAGGATTAGTTCTGAGGAGCCAGTGACGTAATGTGTATAGAGGCTAAAAGAGGCGAGGAGCCAGTGACGCCATGCATATGGAGGCTAAAACTGAGGCGAGGAGCCAGTGACACCATGCATATGGAGGCTAAAAAAGAGGCGAGGAGCCAGTGACGCCATGCATATGGAGGCTAAAGCTGAGGCGAGGAGCCAGTGACACCATGCATATGGAGGCTAAAAAAGAGGCGAGGAGCCAGTGACACCATGCATATGGAGGCTAAAGCTGAGGCGAGGAGCCAGTGACGTAATGTGTATTGAGGCTAAAAAAGAGGCGAGGAGCCAGTGACGCCATGCATATGAAGGCTAAAACTGAGGCGAGGAGCCAGTGATGTAATGTGTATAGAGGCTAAAAAAGAGGCGAGGAGCCAGTGACGTAATGTGTATTGAGGCTAAAAAAGAGGCGAGGAGCCAGTGACGTCATGCATATGGAGGCTAAAACTGAGGCGAGGAGCCAGTCACGTAATGTGTATTAAGGCTAAAACTGAGGCGAGGAGCCAGTGACGTCATGTGTATTGAGGCTAAAACTGAGGCGAGGAGCCAGTGACGTCATGCATATGGAGGCTAAAACTGAGGCGAGGAGCCAGTGACGTAATATGTATTGAGGCTAAAAAAGAGGCGAGGAGCCAGTGACGTCATGCATATGGAGGCTAAAACTGAGGCGAGGAGCCAGTGACGTAATGTGTATAGAGGCTAAAAAAGAGGCGAGGAGCCAGTGACGTAATGTGTATAGAGGCTAAAAAAGAGGCGAGGAGCCAGTGACGTAATATGTATTGAGGCTAAAAAAGAGGCGAGGAGCCAGTGACGTCATGCATATGGAGGCTAAAACTGAGGCGAGGAGCCAGTGACGTAATGTGTATAGAGGCTAAAAAAGAGGCGAGGAGCCAGTGACGTAATGTGTATTGAGGCTAAAAAAGAGGCGAGGAGCCAGTGACGTCATGCATATGGAGGCTAAAGCTGAGGCGAGGAGCCAGTGATGTAATGTGTATAGAGGCTAAAAAAGAGGCGAGGAGCCAGTGACGTCATGCATATGGAGGCTAAAACTGAGGCGAGGAGCCTGTGATGTAATGTGTATAGAGGCTAAAAAAGAGGCGAGGAGCCAGTGACGTAATGTGTATTGAGACTAAAAATGAGGCGAGGAGCCAGTGACGTCATGCATATGGAGGCTAAAAAAGAGGCGAGGAGCCAGTGACGTCATGCATATGGAGGCTAAAGCTGAGGCGAGGAGCCAGTGATGTAATGTGTATAGAGGCTAAAAAAGAGGCGAGGAGCCAGTGACGTCATGCATATGGAGGCTAAAACTGAGGCGAGGAGCCTGTGATGTAATGTGTATAGAGGCTAAAAAAGAGGCGAGGAGCCAGTGACGTAATGTGTATTGAGGCTAAAACTGAGGCGAGGAGCCAGTGACGTAATGTGTATTGAGGCTAAAACTGAGGCGAGGAGCCAGTGACGTAATATGTATTGAGGCTAAAAAAGAGGCGAGGAGCCAGTGACGTCATGCATATGGAGGCTAAAACTGAGGCGAGGAGCCTGTGATGTAATGTGTATAGAGGCTAAAAAAGAGGCGAGGAGCCAGTGACGTAATGTGTATTGAGGCTAAAAAAGAGGCGAGGAGCCAGTGACGTCATGCATATGGAGGCTAAAGCTGAGGCGAGGAGCCAGTGATGTAATGTGTATAGAGGCTAAAAAAGAGGCGAGGAGCCAGTGACGTCATGCATATGGAGGCTAAAACTGAGGCGAGGAGCCTGTGATGTAATGTGTATAGAGGCTAAAAAAGAGGCGAGGAGCCAGTGACGTAATGTGTATTGAGGCTAAAACTGAGGCGAGGAGCCAGTGACGTAATGTGTATTGAGGCTAAAACTGAGGCGAGGAGCCAGTGACGTAATATGTATTGAGGCTAAAAAAGAGGCGAGGAGCCAGTGACGTCATGCATATGGAGGCTAAAACTGAGGCGAGGAGCCAGTGACGTAATGTGTATAGAGGCTAAAAAAGAGGCGAGGAGCCAGTGACGTAATGTGTATTGAGGCTAAAAAAGAGGCGAGGAGCCAGTGACGTCATGCATATGGAGGCTAAAGCTGAGGCGAGGAGCCAGTGATGTAATGTGTATAGAGGCTAAAAAAGAGGCGAGGAGCCAGTGACGTCATGCATATGGAGGCTAAAACTGAGGCGAGGAGCCTGTGATGTAATGTGTATAGAGGCTAAAAAAGAGGCGAGGAGCCAGTGACGTAATGTGTATTGAGACTAAAAATGAGGCGAGGAGCCAGTGACGTCATGCATATGGAGGCTAAAAAAGAGGCGAGGAGCCAGTGACGTCATGCATATGGAGGCTAAAGCTGAGGCGAGGAGCCAGTGATGTAATGTGTATAGAGGCTAAAAAAGAGGCGAGGAGCCAGTGACGTCATGCATATGGAGGCTAAAACTGAGGCGAGGAGCCTGTGATGTAATGTGTATAGAGGCTAAAAAAGAGGCGAGGAGCCAGTGACGTAATGTGTATTGAGGCTAAAACTGAGGCGAGGAGCCAGTGACGTCATGCATATGGAGGCTAAAACTGAGGCGAGGAGCCTGTGATGTAATGTGTATAGAGGCTAAAAAAGAGGCGAGGAGCCAGTGACGTAATGTGTATTGAGACTAAAAATGAGGCGAGGAGCCAGTGACGTCATGCATATGGAGGCTAAAAAAGAGGCGAGGAGCCAGTGACGTCATGCATATGGAGGCTAAAGCTGAGGCGAGGAGCCAGTGATGTAATGTGTATAGAGGCTAAAAAAGAGGCGAGGAGCCAGTGACGTCATGCATATGGAGGCTAAAACTGAGGCGAGGAGCCTGTGATGTAATGTGTATAGAGGCTAAAAAAGAGGCGAGGAGCCAGTGACGTAATGTGTATTGAGGCTAAAACTGAGGCGAGGAGCCAGTGACGCCATGCATATGGAGGCTAAAACTGAGGCGAGGAGCCAGTGACGTCATGCATATGGAGGCTAAAGCTGAGGCGAGGAGCCAGTGATGTAATGTGTATAGAGGCTAAAGCTGAGGCGAGGAGCCAGTGACGTAATGCGTATAGAGACTAAAAATGAGGCGAGGAGCCAGTGATGTAATGTGTATTGAGGCTAAAACTGAGGCGAGGAGCCAGTGACGTCATGCATATGGAGGCTAAAGCTGAGGCGAGGAGCCAGTGACGTCATGCATATGGAGGCTAAAGCTGAGGCGAGGAGCCAGTGACGTCATGCATATGGAGGCTAAAGCTGAGGCGAGGAGCCAGTGATGTAATGTGTATAGAGACTAAAACTGAGGCGAGGAGCCAGTGATGTAATGTGTATAGAGGCTAAAACTGAGGCGAGGAGCCAGTGCCGTCATGTGTATCGAGGCTAAAGCTGAGGCGAGGAGCCAGTGATGTAATGTGTATAGAGACTAAAACTGAGGCGAGGAGCCAGTGACGTCATGCATATGGAGGCTAAAGCTGAGGCGAGGAGCCAGTGACGTCATGTGTATAGAGACTAAAGCTGAGGCGAGGAGCCAGTGACGTCATGTGTATAGAGACTAAAGCTGAGGCGAGGAGCCAGTGACACCATGCATATGGAGGCTAAAACTGAGGCGAGGAGCCAGTGCCGTCATGTGTATCGAGGCTAAAGCTGAGGCGAGGAGCCAGTGATGTAATGTGTATAGAGACTAAAACTGAGGCGAGGAGCCAGTGACGTCATGCATATGGAGGCTAAAGCTGAGGCGAGGAGCCAGTGACGTCATGTGTATAGAGACTAAAGCTGAGGCGAGGAGCCAGTGACGTAATGTGTATAGAGACTAAAGCTGAGGCGAGGAGCCAGTGACGTCATGTGTATAGAGACTAAAGCTGAGGCGAGGAGCCAGTGACGTCATGTGTATAGAGACTAAAGCTGAGGCGAGGAGCCAGTGACGTAATGCATATGGAGGCTAAAACTGAGGCGAGGAGCCAGTGACGTCATGCATATGGAGGCTAAAGCTGAGGCGAGGAGCCAGTGACGTCATGTGTATAGAGGCTAAAACTGAGGCGAGGAGCCAGTGACGTCATGCATATGGAGGCTAAAACTGAGGCGAGGAGCCAGTGACGTCATGCATATGGAGGCTAAAGCTGAGGCGAGGAGCCAGTGATGTAATGCGTATAGAGGCTAAAGCTGAGGCGAGGAGCCAGTGACGTAATGCGTATAGAGACTAAAAATGAGGCGAGGAGCCAGTGATGTAATGTGTATAGAGGCTAAAACTGAGGCGAGGAGCCAGTGACGTCATGCATATGGAGGCTAAAGCTGAGGCGAGGAGCCAGTGATGTCATGCATATGGAGGCTAAAGCTGAGGCGAGGAGCCAGTGATGTAATGTGTATAGAGGCTAAAGCTGAGGCGAGGAGCCAGTGATGTCATGCATATGGAGGCTAAAGCTGAGGCGAGGAGCCAGTGATGTCATGCATATGGAGGCTAAAGCTGAGGCGAGGAGCCAGTGACGTCATGCATATGGAGGCTAAAGCTGAGGCGAGGAGCCAGTGACGTCATGCATATGGAGGCTAAAGCTGAGGCGAGGAGCCAGTGACGTCATGCATATGGAGGCTAAAGCTGAGGCGAGGAGCCAGTGATGTAATGTGTATAGAGACTAAAACTGAGGCGAGGAGCCAGTGATGTAATGTGTATAGAGGCTAAAACTGAGGCGAGGAGCCAGTGCCGTCATGTGTATCGAGGCTAAAGCTGAGGCGAGGAGTCAGTGATGTAATGTGTATAGAGACTAAAACTGAGGCGAGGAGCCAGTGACGTCATGCATATGGAGGCTAAAGCTGAGGCGAGGAGCCAGTGACGTCATGTGTATAGAGACTAAAGCTGAGGCGAGGAGCCAGTGACGTCATGCATATGGAGGCTAAAGCTGAGGCGAGGAGCCAGTGACGTCATGTGTATAGAGACTAAAGCTGAGGCGAGGAGCCAGTGACGTAATGCGTATAGAGGCTAAAACTGAGGCGAGGAGCCAGTGACGTCATGCATATGGAGGCTAAAGCTGAGGCGAGGAGCCAGTGATGTCATGCATATGGAGGCTAAAGCTGAGGCGAGGAGCCAGTGATGTAATGTGTATAGAGGCTAAAGCTGAGGCGAGGAGCCAGTGACGTAATGCGTATAGAGACTAAAAATGAGGCGAGGAGCCAGTGATGTAATGTGTATAGAGGCTAAAACTGAGGCGAGGAGCCAGTGACGTCATGCATATGGAGGCTAAAGCTGAGGCGAGGAGCCAGTGATGTCATGCATATGGAGGCTAAAGCTGAGGCGAGGAGCCAGTGACGTCATGCATATGGAGGCTAAAGCTGAGGCGAGGAGCCAGTGACGTCATGCATATGGAGGCTAAAACTGAGGCGAGGAGCCAGTGATGTAATGTGTATAGAGGCTAAAAAAGAGGCGAGGAGCCAGTGACGCCATGAGTATCGAGGCTAAAAAAGGTGAGGAGCCAGTGCCATCATGTGTATCAAGGCTAAAATGAGGTGAGGAGCCAGTGACGTTATGCGTATCGAGTCTAAAACTGAGGCGAGGAGCCAGTGACGTCATGCATATGGAGGCTAAAGCTGAGGCGAGGAGCCAGTGACGTCATGCATATGGAGGCTAAAGCTGAGGCGAGGAGCCAGTGATGCCATGCATATGGAGGCTAAAGCTGAGGCGAGGAGCCAGTGATGTAATGTGTATAGAGACTAAAACTGAGGCGAGGAGCCAGTGACGTCATGTGTATCGAGGTTTGCCGGGACAGAGACATGCGTACACAATCGGGAGGTATTGCAGACATAATGGTCCCATTAATCGCCCATATGGAAGGGAAAAGAGCAGTTCTAACCCCTCAACAACTGGATACAGGATATGGATAAAAAAAAAAGCACCAAAGCGGCCGGAGGCCCTACAGTCCAATCTCCGCACATATAACCCCTTATTGTGGAGGGCTCAGTACCTATGACCGCAGTCTCAGAAATGCCGCAGTTTTCGATACTACGGAACATCTATAGAGGATGCAGCGGCTGGATTCACGGGCAGCGGACCTGTCTGTGACGGTCCCACTCATTTATAAACCAGCCTATTCTCATGATAATCGGAAACATCCACTGCATCACAACTCTATGGCCAGGTGGGTGATCATTGCCGACCCTGCTGAACGCCATTCATACATCCATGCTGGCTAAATGCCTGGCCACCACGTCCTACCGAGGTCTCACCTGGTTGACTCGTGTCCTTCTGGCCCCTCTTTACCCGCACACAATACTCCCACCGCACAGCGGGGTCCTCTACAAACTGCTGCAGGTCATTAAACAATGCGGAAAAGCTGCAGGTGGCAGCACGACTGGTGGCGTAGTAGAGGAGTGCAGCACGCCACAAGTATGGGTGCTTCCGGTAAAGCACACTGTGCAGGCTGGCCAGGCCTTCTTCTGTGGGGTTGGCAGGTTTTAATCCAAACTGTTTGCGACTTTCTGCACCATGCCAAGACTGCAGAGCATCATTCACTCCTCGCAAGTAATGGGTCCCTGTAGAGACAGAATAAGAGTCCCCTTCAATTCCTAGGTGATAAGTTATGGGTAGGGGGTCCACGCTTTCCACTGGAGGACACTAGTACAGGAGCAGCCCACTACCACCCACTGGCTGCCTCACAGACAGGGCAGACCTACACAAAGAGCAGCTGGTTACCGCCTCTGAGGCTGCTCTGCTTTTCTCGAAAGACAAAAAACCTCCGCGAAGAACGTGTGTGTCATAGAGGCCCAAAACCTACTACCTGTAAGGATGTGCAGAATGGTATAAGGGCATTGAAGGAATCATTAAAGGGGTTAATACACCATCATCAGGAGCTTAGCCGTGTGGGATAGCCCCTTTTATAACTTGTCTACATGTCAGCTGCAAAGCCTTCTCACATACAGAAAAAGTGGCACTTGGCGTTCTGTCATCCATGCAGCCATCTTCAGAATAAAGCAAACCACAGCCCCTGATGAAGGTAAAGAGATGGACATCAGCTTGACAGAATGGCACCTGGGCCTCCTTCACAGCTTGTATCAGACACCCAGGGATAATGCCAAGGCTGGAGTGACATCCAGACCCTTCTGCCCACATGCACAGCCGTCCCATTTCACCCAGCCTGCAGATACCTATCTCATGTCTGAGCATTCCCTCCAGCCAATGCTGTCTTGCACCAAGCAGATTGATAGTTAGTGTCGGCCGGCTGTTCTCGTTTGTCATGACTGCTTGAGACAGTAAGTCTTCTGTCAGCTGGATCACCACCTAGAGACCACCAGAGAAAGGAAGAAAGATGGAAACCCAAACAGCGATAGCAAACAAGTCATGAAGATGCCACAGAGGAAACAGGAAGCCAAGACCACGGCAAAGACTAAAGAAAAGCTGAGATGATGGCGCAAAGCAAAGTGGAGAAGGATCCGAGAGGCTGAGGTGGAAGAAAGAGGATAAAGAGCAGAGACATCATCATGGAAGGAAGAAAAAAAAGGAAAAGCACAGATGATGGCACTGAGCAGAGAAGGAGCTGAGATGACGGAGCTGAGCAAAAAGGAGCTGAGACAACAACGCCAAGGAAAGAGGAAGAGCTGAGAAAGCAACATGGAAGAAAGATATAGAAGTGTCCAAACGACCAAGCAGACAATAAATAAAGAGGAGCCTGGAAGACAAAACAGAGATTAGATGAGGAGGAGCCCAAATATAGAGACACAGAAAAGCAAAGATTCTAGGTTGACATGTACTCTAAATCTGGAATTACAAGTCACAAACCCTTTACGAACCTTTACCCTCCCTACCTCTCCTCCCATGCATCACTCCACCTGCATGTGTCTCCATGTTGTCACCTCACCTTCAGCCTGTCACTCTCCTTCATGTTTCCATACTGTCACCTCACCATCACCAAGGTCTTTTCTTCTTGATGTGTCTCCATGTTGTCACCTCACCTTCACCCTAATGCTCTCCTACTTTGTGTGCCTCCATTTTGCCACCTCTTCACTCTACTGCTCTCCTCCTTGATG
This sequence comes from Ranitomeya imitator, assembly GCF_032444005.1. Taxonomy (NCBI): domain Eukaryota; kingdom Metazoa; phylum Chordata; class Amphibia; order Anura; family Dendrobatidae; genus Ranitomeya; species Ranitomeya imitator. The sequence goes on from NC_091290.1 coordinate 156,632,225, forward strand.
TGTCTCCATATTGTCATGTTACCCTCACTCTGGCACTCTCCTCCTTTGTGTCTGCATGTTGTCACCTCCCCTTCACCCCCCTGCTCTCCTCCTTCATGTGTCTCCATGTTGTCACCTCACCTTCACCCCGCCGCTCTCCTTTCATGTCTCCATGTTGTCACCTCACCTTCACCCCGCCACTCTCCTTTCATGTTGTCACCTCACCTTCACCCCGCCGCTCTACTTTCATGTCTCCATGTTGTCACCTCACCTTCACCCCACCCCGCCACTCTCCTTCACGTGTCTCCATGTTGTCACCTCACCTTCACCCCGCCACTCTCCTTTCATGTCTCCATGTTGTCACCTCACCTTCACCCCACCGCTCCTTTCATGTGTCTCCATGTTGTCACCTCACCTTCACCCCGCCACTCTCCTTTCATGTCTCCATGTTGTCACCTCACCTTCACCCCGCCACTCTCCTTTCATGTCTCCATGTTGTCACCTCACCTTCACCCCGCCACTCTCCTTTCATGTCTCCATGTTGTCACCTCACCTTCACCCCGCCACTCTCCTTTCATGTTGTCACCTCACCTTCACCCCGCCGCTCTCCTTTCATGTCTCCATGTTGTCACCTCACCTTCACCCCACCCCGCCACTCTCCTTCACGTGTCTCCATGTTGTCACCTCACCTTCACCCCGCCACTCTCCTTTCATGTCTCCATGTTGTCACCTCACCTTCACCCCACAGCTCCTTTCATGTGTCTCCATGTTGTCACCTCACCTTCACCCCGCCACTCTCCTTTCATGTGTCTCCACGTTGTCACCTCACCTTCACCCCGCTGCCCTCCTTCATATGTCTCCATGTTGTCACCTTCACCCTGCCGCTCTCTTCCCTCATGTGTCATGTTGTCACCTCACCTTCACCACGAAGTTCTCCTCCTTCATGTGTCTCATTGTTGTCACCTAAACTCTCCACATTTTCTCATTCTGCTTCATGCTCTCACCTCACCACTGCAGTTCTCTTTTTGCATGTACCGCCGACAACATGCCCAGATCTGACACTTGCTGAGCAGATTTCCTCCCGTCAAAGACTCAAAGCTTTCGTAACTTCCGTATTTACTCAGGACTGCATTCAGAATTCTCAGCGCCTGCAGTGAAGATGGAGAGCCGTCGTCTGGACAAGTCTCGCACACAGACAAGTTAAGTATACACAAAAAATCGTTCCGTAAATAAAACTAGAGAAGATTACAGCAGCATTATGGAGGTGTTGTAAAGTGTATTTTATTGGGACTTAGTGTGACACCAACACAAAGTACCTGTAAGGATTCCGGACTTCCCTTGTTCCTGTTCGCCCTGATCCAAGATGGAGTGTTGGATCTCACCCTGTCATGGAACTTCCTGTCTGTCCTAATTATTTAAGTCCGAGTCATGTGGTGTTCTGTGCCTGAGTATTTTGTGCTGCTCGCTCCTGAGCTTCTGCCTGTGGTCTGGGGAACTCCCTGCTTCAGCTGCTCACTACTCGGTGGTCTGCCTCGCCCCTTTCAGCTGACTCTCACCTCTGGAACTGCTGTGACGGGCAGCACACCTGTGGAAGGATTTCCCTTGCTTGCTAAGCTTTTCCCAGTGTTGTGTCTCTTTGCACAACCACACCAGGACTTCATGCTCAATGCACCACCTGCATATTATTGAACTTCCACAAATAAGTGCTGTGCGCAGGTGTGATCAAGTTTTGCTGGACTTCCTCGTTAAGTACTGTGTGCGTTACTACTTCACTTCTGCTGGATTCCCAAGTTTAAGTACTGTGTGCATTTTCACTAATAACCTACTGGACTTCCTTGCCAAGTGCCTTGTTTGCCCCCTCGTCATATCCTTGCTGGACTGGTATTAGTTGTCGCGTCCCGCTATTCACTGTGCTGTGATTACCATATTGTGCTGAGCACCTCGTTACAATTGCAGGAATATCTGTGTTAGTTCTGTTAGCATTTCTGTTTTGGTTAAATACATCTTTTACTGCAGCTTTGCTCTCAGACTGGTTTTATCCCACGCTATCAGATTCCTTAGTACCTATACATTGTTACAGGATACTCAGGCTATTTAGGAATCTGCTGGGATAATGTCGGCTGAGACAAAGTTGGATCAGTTGTTTTCTATGATCAACTCCTTACAAGGGGACGTAGAAACTCTGCAAAACAAGGTGGCTAACTGGGAGGCCCATTTCGGGCAGGCGCTACAGGATTTGGGTAATCAAGTAACAGCACGGGTGCCTCCACCTCAGGGGCAGTTACTGCCAGCTAGTCCTCCCAAGTTACTGCCGTTTAGATTTAATGGTGAACGCTACAAATTTCGTGGGTTTATAAATCAATGCATTTTGTATTTTTATGTACATGCTGCCCACTTTTTTTGTGTATAATTATGTTACTTACTTCCCGAGCTCTCGGGTGGGCGAATCCACTAATTGAGACTCGTGACCCTCGCTTAAATAATCTGGACGATTTTCTTGCTGCATTGTCTATGATGTTTGATGATCCAAATCGTCGCACTACAGCGGAAACTGCATTGTTGTCTTTTTGTCAGGGTAAGCGTTCCATTGTAGAATACGCCACTGAATTTAGGTGGTTGGCAGTGGATACGGTTTGGGACTGTTATGCTCAGTTACCTATTTTTAAGAAGGGGCTTTCTAGTGTGATTAAGGACGAATTAGCCCATGCAGATTCTCCTCAAGAGTTAGAGGCGTTCATACAACATTGTGTGCGCATTGACATACGTGTCACTGAACGTAGACAGGAGAAAGTTGCAGCCTTTAACCGTGTCTCTAACTCTCCCCTTCCCTCCAAAGAACTTGCAGGCAAAGCCTCTTGGGAAGCAGAACCAGTCCCTATGCAAGTGGATGCTTTACAGCGCCGTGAGAGTAACGAGCGCAGGGAGCATCGCATTCGTGAGAGTTTGTTTTTATTGTGGTCAGTCTGACCATTTCCTTATAAACTGTCATAAGCGGCCTCGCAAGATACTCGCTGCTGTAGGGGAACATGAGAATCGGGATGATGAATCTGTCACTTCTGAGTCCAGCTTTTCTGTGAATGCTGTGTTTTCTTCCCTAGCAATGACTGCCGCTCCCAAGACACGTAAGGATAAGGATACACATTGGTCCCTTCCCATTAAGATCTTGTTGTCGGGCCAATGGATCTCATGTGCAGCTATGGTGGATTCTGGAGCAGGGGGTAACTTTATGGACATCACATTTGCCAAGGAGCATGGCATACAGTGTCAACAGCGAGCCACTCCAGTAACCATGGAAACAGTAGATGGTTCCCCCTTAGCCTCTGGACCGGTGGATCAGGAGACGGTACCCCTGGAGATTTACATAGAGCCTAATCATCGGGAGGTGCTTTCGTTTATGCTAATTTCTTCACCACATTTTCCTTTGATTTTAGGAATTCCCTGGCTTCAGGCACAGAACCCAATCATCAACTGGGAAACCAAGGAGATCACCTTCCCACCAAAGGACACACCAGTAACAGGTCAGGTAAATTCTCTGGATGCAGAATGCATCACTGGAGTACCTATTTTACCACCCGTCTACAATGAATTTTCTGATATCTGTGATAAAAGGCTGGCAGATCAGCTTCCTCCTCATAGCTCCAACGACTGTCCTATTGAGCTTCTTCCAGGGGCGGCTATTCCGTTTAAAAATGTTTACCCACTAGCAGCTCCGGAGCTGTAGGCTTTGAAAGAATACATTGATGAAAATCTGGCTAAGGGTTTCATCCGCCCCTCTTCATCACCGGCAGGAGCACCCATCTTTTTCGTAAAGAAAAAGGATGGAACCCTGAGACCGTGCATTGATTATCAGGGGCTCAACAAGGTAACCATTCGCAACCGATACCCTTTACCATTAATTCCCGAGTTGCTGGAAAGAGTACGACACGCCAAGATTTTTTCTAAGCTGGATCTCCGAGGAGCATATAACTTAGTTCGGATCCGTTCTGGGGATAAATGGAAGACCGCATTTAGATGTCGTTATGGGCACTTTGAGTACCTTGTGATGCCTTTTGGGCTCTGCAACGCTCTGGCCACCTTTCAACACTTGGCTAATGACATCTTTAGAGATTTGCTAGATCAATTTGTCGTAATCTATCTGGACGATATTTTGATTTTCTCCGATTCTTTGCAGGAGCATCAAGAACATGTTAATACTGTTTTAAGACGCCTGAAAGAGAATCATCTCTACATCAAGCCGGAGAAGTGTGAGTTCCACCACACTGAGATTAAATTTTTAGGCTATGTCATCTCACCACAGGGGCTTAACATGGAGGCAAGTAAGATTCAGGCTATTCTTGATTGGCCTGCACCTAAGAATGTCAAGGAGGTACAACGCCTTATCGGGTTTGCTAATTTTTATAGACGATTTATCCGTAATTTCTCTGAGATTGCCCGACCTATTACACAACTAACCAAGAAAAAAGAGACTTTCTTGTGGTCTACACTGGTTCAGGAGGCCTTTGACTGTCTTAAGTCTCGTTTTACATCTGCACCACTGTTGATTCATCCTAACCCAGCACATCCTTTCATAGTGGAGGTGGACGCTTCGGATTGTGCATTGGGGCCATACTCTCGCAAAGGACAGGGGAGAAAGGTCTGTTACATCCATGTGCCTTTTTCTCCCGTAAAGATTCTGCTGCAGAGAAGAACTATGATGTGGGAGATAAGGAGCTCCTAGCCATCATTGCTGCATTTAAAGAATGGAGACACCATCTGCAGGGGGCAGCACAAGTTATTGTGCTCACGGATCATCGTAACCTAGAATTTTTGAGGTCTGCTATATGTCTTTCTCCTCGTCAGGCTCATTGGAGTTTGTTTTTGAACCAATTTAATTTTGTCATTTTATACCACCCAGGTTCACGTAATGGGAAAGCGGATGCTTTGTCCCGAATCCATGCCACAGATTCCGTACCTGGGACCCCGTCCAAGACAATTTTGTCTGATGCCAATTTTGTCGGTGTCATCCAAAATAAGGACTTTATGGAAGACTATTAAGGAGGCCTATGACGCTGATCCATTCCTTGCCAACCCTACTTGATGATGTGAATCTAGTTCTTAGGAACAGTATGTGGGTTCGAGATTAACGTTATATGTTCCAGAGGTATTAAGGCTGCAGGTTCTCAAGTTTGTCCATGATTCTAAGTTGGCTGGTCATCGGGGGGTACAGAAGACACAAGTTCCTAAGTCGTTTCTTCTGGTGGCCTACCTGTCTGAAGGACGTGAAGAGCTATGTGCTATCTTGTGAGTTATGTGCACGTTTTAAGACCCCTCGTGTAACACCTACGGGTTTGCTGCAACCACTACCAGTCCCCTCTCGCCCTTGGGGGTCTATTTCGATTAATTTTATAATGGAATTACCCACCTCTGGTGGAAAGAACACCATTCTAGTGGTGGTGGATCGTCTTACTAAAGCTGCTCACTTCATCCCTTGCACTGGTCTTCCCTCGGCTAAGGAGACGATTGAGCTGGTCATTCAGAATGTTTTTCGTCTGCATGGAGTTCCGGATGAGATTATTTCTGATCGGGGAGTGCAGTTTACCTCCAGATTCTGGAAGGGATTTTGTTCTGCACTTGGTATCAATGTCTGTCTGTCCTCAGCATATCATCCTCAGACCAATGGGCAAACGGAGCGGACTAATCAGACGCTGGAGCAGTATCTTCGGTGTTATATAAACCACTCGCAGGATGACTGGCTGGAGTTGCTTCCTCTAGCAGAATTCTCTTATAATAACTCGCAGAATGCATCCACTAAGGAAACACCCTTCTTTGCCAATCTGGGATTTCATCCTAGTATTCTCCCCAGATCCCCGGTTGAGGCTGCAGTGCCCGCAGTAGATGAGAGGTTGGTAAGGATGAGACAAGATCTGGAAACTCTGAAAGAATCACTATCTACCGCACAGGAAAGATACAAGAAATCTGCCAATCACCTGCACCTATGTTTAAGGTAGGAGACCCTGTGTGGTTATCCACTAAGAATTTAAAATTGAATGTGCCTTCACAGAAGCTGGGACAAAAATTCATCGGTCCTTTCAAGATCTCTGGGATCATAAGCTCCGTCGCCTGTCGTCTGAAGTTGTCAAGGACCTTGAAGGTACATCCTGTGTTGGAGAACTCTTGGGAGCCAGTGGGCAATATCTGTGCTCCCCAAAAAATTGCTCTGTTCCATCAGAAATATCCTGACAAGCCTGGTCCTGGATCGTCCGGAGGCCGTTTCTGAGGAGGGAGTAAGGTAAGGGGTGGATCTCACCCTGTCATGGAACTTCCTGTCTGTCCTGATTATTTAAGTCCGAGTCATGTGGTGTTCTGTGCCTGAGTATTTTGTGCTGCTCGCTCCTGAGCTTATGCCTGTGTTCTGGTGAACTCCCTGCTTCAGCTGCTCACTACTCGGTGGTCTGCCTCGCCCCTTTCAGCTGACTCTCACCTCCGGAACTGCTGTGACGGGCAGCACACCAGTGGAAGGATTTCCCTTGTTTGCTAAGCTTTTCCCAGTGTTGTGCCTCTTTGCACAACCACACCGGATCAGCAAGATTTTAGTGTTGCTTTTCTCACCAAGAGAGTTTTACTCATCTACTACGCTTAGATAGCGTTCTCCCTCTTTTTCCCTTCGTCCTTTCTCAGGACTTCATGCTCAATGCACCACCTGCTTATTATTGAACTTCCACAAACAAGTGATGTGCGCACGTGGGATCAAGTTTTGCTGGACTTCCTCGTTAAGTACTGTGTGCATTTCTACTTCACTTCTGCTGGATTCCCAAGTTTAAGTACTGTGTGCATTTTCACTAATAACCTACTGGACTTCCTTGTCAAGTGTCTTGTTTGCCCCCTCGTCATATCCTTGCTGGACTGGTATTAGTGGTCGCATCCCGCTATTCACTGTGCTGTGATTACCATATTGTGCTGAGCACCTCGTTAAAATTCCAATAATATCTGTGTTAGTTCTGTTAGCATTTCTGTTTTGGTTAAATACATCTTTTACTGCAGCTTTGCTCTCAGACTGGTTTTATCCCACGCTATCAGATTCCTTAGTACCTATATATTGTTACAGTACCAAGTATTTGTGATGTGTAAAGGAAGGTTTTCAAATTTTTGAAAAAATATAAATCTGAAAATTGGTGGGGTACATTTGAGCGGTGGATGACTGAGGCTCCTCCAGTGACCATAGGCCTCTCGGCTGCTTCTCTAATTAGTGCTCTCCTTGCTTGGGATGTCAGGTTGGGTGGACGGCCATGGCTTGGTAGGTTTGCAGTTGTGCCATACTACTTCCGTTTTTGGATGATGGATTAAACCGTGCTCAGTGAGATGTTCAGAGATTAGGTTATAATATAAATAACCTAACTCTCCTCAATTTTTGTTTTTTTCACAGCTTTATTCCTGACCTGTCTGGTGGGTTCCTTTGTTTTTATGATGCTGTGTGATCCCTAATGTTCTCACGCAGAACAGCTGTAGTTATATTGAGAAGAAATTACACCCAAATGGACGCAATGTACTAACTATGTGACTTCTGGAAGTGATTGATCACTCAGGATTTTATTTAGGAGTAAAAGACTGCACGCGGCTTAATACAAATGCACCTGAAAAATTTCAGATTTATATTAATCCATCATCAATTAAGCAGGTAACTGGTCTGGAGCTGATTCCAGGTGTGAATTTGCAGTTGAAAGTGAAAACACACCATCATCAGGCTGAAAAGAAAAGAACTGTATCAGAGAGATCGCAGAAATGTTAGGGGTGGTGAAATCCAAGTTTTCTGCAAAAGAACAGAGCACCCTGGTGAAGTCGGGAATTCCATAAGGTCAGGACATCCACATAAGACAACAGTTGTGGATGATCAAATCTTTTCCATGGTGAAGAAAAAACCCTTCGCAACAGCTCCCATTCAAGTGAAGACCACTCTCCATGAAGTCAGTGTCTCAGTATCTAAGTCCACAATAAAGAGAAGACGTCATGAGAGCAAATACTGAAGGGTCACCGCAATGTGCAAATCATTACCCGTAAAATAAAAAGGTCAGATTAGACATTACCAAAAAACATCTAAAGAAGCCATCCAGGTTTGGAAAAGCAAAACTAAGATCAACCCGTACCAGAATGATGGGAAGAAGACCGTCTGCAGAAGGGTTGGAGCGGCACCATATGCGTGGCACATCCTGCGTAACACATGGTGGAGGCGGTGGGATGGCACGAGCATGCATGGTGGCCAATGGCACCGGGTCACTAGTGGTTATTGGTGATGTGACTGAGGACAGAAGCGGCCGAATGAATCCTGTGTGTACTGTTGTGAATTCTGCTCTTGGGTTCCCTCCAGTGGTTGTAGGTGGGAATGCAGTTGTCTCTGAGTCACAGTCCTGGACAGGTGTATCTGCTAATTGCTGTTCAGACTGGGATATTTAAGTGTGCAGGATTCATTAGCCCTTGCCAGTTGTCAATGTTCCTTGTGAAGTGTTGGATCACTTTCTGGCTTCTCCTGCCTGCTGCCAAATTCAGCAAAGATAAGCGTTTGGTTCTTTGTATCTGTGGCACACTGCTGTGTGCTGGTTTCAGTTTTATTCCTGCTCTGATTGTAGGATTCACTGGAGTTGCAGATTTACGCTCTTACATCTATTAGTTAGATGTAGGTAATTTTTGTTATTTCTGCAGTGGATGTTTTTGAAGGGTTTTTTACTGACCGCACAGAACTCTGTCCTATTCTATCCTATTTAGCTAGAGTGGCCTCCTGTGCTAAATTCTGTTTTCTGCCTGTGTGTGTTTTTTCCTCTCCGACTCACCGCCAATATTTGTGGGGGGCTGTCTATCCTTTGGGGATTTTCTCTGAGGCAAGATAGTATTCCTATTTCCATCTTAGGGGTATTTAGTTCTTCGGCTGTGACGAGGTGTCTAGGTGTGTTAGGTACACTCCAAGGCTACTTCTAGTTGCGGTGTTAAGTTCAGGATTGCGGTCAGTACAGTGGCCACCATCTCCAGTGAAAGTTCTCATGCAGCTCCAAAGTCACCGGATCATAACAGTGTACAGGGCGAGACTTTCTGCTCAAATCCACCAAATGCAGCAAGGATGATTGGCCAATAGTTTTTTTTTGTAAAACTCAAATTATTTATTTTTTAATTTCTTTTCACTGTATTTCTTCTTCAGCAATTCCGCAGTATATACCACAGTGCTGCTGTGTTTAGCACAAATCACTGTGTAATACAAACGCCAGTACAGGAGTACTGTTAAGACAGGTATGGGTATCTTCAACAAACCCCCAGTGTGAGGACATAACATTTAATCTTAATTATCCAGACGTCTATTTTCAGTAAGCCATGAGGCATACACTATTATCTTTATGCTAACCTTTGAGTTTATGAATTTTTCTTTGGTTAGTCAAGAAAGAGACTATTGTTCGTATGAGCGTTTAACGTTGACTTTTGAGTTTGTGGTACCTTATTGTCTGTTATCTTGGATGACAGGGATGCAGGGTAATTGAACAATAGATGTTTGTTAATATATTGATTACACATTGAACCAGATGAAATAGTTCGTTGACCTGCAAAACAGAGGACGAACAAAGCAGATTGATTAAATACTCAATGAGCATTAAACTCATCCCACCTCACCCCCAGCCTGTGGATGATGACCTGAGCCACAGATGTGGGTATAAAAAGGGGAATTAAGTGACTTGACCGAACAACAGACTTACTCCATAAAGAAGCACACTACTAGGACAACTTGGCTCCATCAAGAGAAACAGATTTGACATTTTACAGGATGTCAGCTTAGGGAACCACAGCCCTGACTGAAAGAATAGAGATCTGCTCCACTGACCCACTGGTCACCTGGCTCCGTAGAGACGTTCTGAGAAGTCAGGTTGTGACCCTCCGGTCACCTGACCTGTCGCAAAGGACTGTCAGCTTCCTAAGCTTGTCGTTACCTTCTGCTTGTGGGGGCCCGCCAAAAGCCACTAGTAAGCTTGCCACTAGTAAGCTTGCCACTAGGCCTGTAAGCCCCGAAGTCACAGCTCTTCTAATCCCGGCAAGTCAGTGGAAGGGTGAGACTCTGTAATGTGCTTTATCTTGGGGCATTTTGCTGGGACTGTAATGTGTTATCTGCCTGTTTTGAGGTTCAATAAAGTATTGCCACACTGTTCTATCCTCATGTTTATCCTCACCCTGTGTTGTCTGAGTAGTAGTATGTCCACAGGAAAGGATAGTGGGCATTCAGTGGGGTGGGCCCGGTCCATGCAGTCTTGGGCCAGCAGACAAGAGAACCCACTGACCCCCTTGGTCTCTACACCTAGTCTTTATGGCAACTCATCAGCGCCTTCCTCATCGTGTCATAGGGGGCACTGATGAGCGGTTAGAACTGAGTGTTCTGTGCCGGTGACCTGTAAATGCCACTGTCAGATAATGACAGCGTCATTTAACAGGTGAACAGCTACAGGTCGTGCTCCACTCGCGGATGTTAGAGAGAAATGATGGCTGAATGACACAGCCATCATCTACCGGGAATGGAATGGGCTCAGCTCCCAAGCCCTCTCCATTCATCTTCAGCTGACACATGCCATACATGCACGGCGCTGATCGTTAAAGGGTGTGTATAAGCACAGAATGACTGTTGAAACCACTTGGTACAGGCGATCAGTGCACCTTGGCGTGGCAAAGAGTTCAGTGCATCTTTGTCCCTGCTGGTTTTCCCTTCATCCCTGCCCCTCTATTTGTCAACTCTGGCTTTAAAGCCATAGAAGGCTAGAGCTAGAAGGACAACAAGTTGGTGTAATGGGCACGAAACACTAACTCTTTGGCCACAACGGGGTGCATCGAGAGCCTATAGGTAAACAGACATTATGTGCTGACAGAGTCCCTTTAAATGTCGGGTAGAAGCTGTCTCCTTTAACTACCTGCTCGACAAACTGGTTGGACGCCAAGCTGTATTTCTCCAACACACTGAGAGACATGGGCTCCTCATACTGGAACTGTGGGTTGTAGCTGTAGTTGGAGAGGAAGAATCTATCACGTTCCTGATCCACGTTGGTTGGTCGCAGGGCGACAAGAAGGCAAGAGGACCTCTTCACAGTCTTGTCAGCCGCAGACTTACAGATAGATGGTAAAGATCCTGCCGGGCGCATTCTGCCCCGAGAGGAGCTCCTGCTGCTCAATGTACAGGAGCTTTCACTACGACGCAGCCAACCACATGGACGCATATACCCAGCACATCCCGAGAGCGTCCGCTGGGTCAATGGAGCGGACGACAGGCTCCTGCTAGAACTGGACTGAGAAGAGCCTGGCGATAGCACAAGATAGCCATTCACCAATGAGGACTTCTTGGAACGAACCGAGCTCTTCTCAAGGGAGGTAGAAGACATTGTGTTATAGGCTTGGTGAGCGGTATCCAACACCATCCTCCCCGTCATAGGCTCCACGAGGCAAAGACTGGAGCTACAGAGGAGACACTGTGCCAGGGCCACCTGCAAGAGGACACATATAGCTCCATGTTATCTATGTACACATATATATATATATCTCCATGTTATCTATGTACACACATATATATATCTTTCCATGTTATCGATGTACACACACATTATTATTATTATTATTTATTGTTATAGCGCCATTTATTCCATGGCGCTTTACATGTTAGGAGGGGTATACATAATAAAAACAAGTACAGTAATCTTAAACAATACAAGTCATAACTGGTACAAGAGGAGAGAGGACCCTGCCCGCGAGGGCTCACAATCTACAAGGGATGGGTGACGATACAGTAGGAGAGAGGACCCTGCCCGCGAGGGCTCACAATCTACAAGGGATGGCTGAGAATACAGGAGGAGAGAGGACCCTGCCTGCGAGGGCTCACAATCTACAAGGGATGGGTGAGGATACAGGAGGAGAGAGGACCCTGCCCGCGAGGGCTCACAATCTACAAGGGATGGGTGAGGATACAGTAGGAGAGGGTAGAGCTGGTCATGCAGCGGTTTGGTCGATCGGTGGTTACTGCAGGTTGTAGGCTTGTCGGAAGAGGTGGGTCTTCAGGTTCTTTTTGAAGGTTTTGATGGTAGGCGAGAGTCTGATATGTTGTGGTAGAGACTTCCAGAGTAGGGGGATGCACGAGAGAAATCTTGTATACGATTGTGGGAAGAGGAGATAATAGGGGAGTAGAGAAGGAGATCTTGTGAGGATCGGAGGATGCGTGTAGGTAAGTACCGGGAGACGAGGTCGCAGATGTATGGAGGAGACAGGTTGTGGATGGCTTTGTATGTCATGGTTAGGGCTTTGTACTGGAGTCTCTGGGTGATGGGGAGCCAGTGCAGGGATTGATAGAGGGGAGAGGCTGGGGAATAGCGGGGGGACAGGTGGATTAGTCGGGCAGCAGAGTTTAGAATAAATTAGAGGGGTGCGAGAGTGTTAGAGGGGAGGTCACAGAGCAGGAGGTTGCAGTAGTCAAGGCGAGAGATGATGAGAGCATGGACTTGGGTTTTTGCAGATTCTTGGTTGAGGAATGAAGGGATTCGTGAAATATTTTTGAGTTGAAGTGGAAAGGGCTTGGATATGTGGTTTGAAGGAGAGATCAGTGTCAAGGATTACCCCGAGGCAGCGAGCTTGTGGGACTGTGGAGAGTGGGCAGCCATTTACTGTAATGGATAGGTTCGTTGGGGGGGGGGGGGTCGCGTGAGATTGGGGAAAGAAGATGAATTCTGTTTTGTCCATGTTAAGTTTGAGAAATCTAGCGGAGAAGAAGGATGAAATAGTGGACAGACATTGAGGGATTCTGGTTAGTAGGGTGGTGATATCTGGTCCAGAGATGTAGATCTGTGTCTCATCAGCATAGAGGTGAGACTGAAAGCCGTGAGATTCTATGAGCTGTCCCAGGCCAAAGGTGTAAATGGAGAAGAGCAGGGGCCCTAGAACTGAACCTTGTGGGACTCCGACAGATAGGGGGCGAGGTGAGGAGGTGGTGTGTGAGTGGGAGACGCTGAATGTCCGGTCTGTTAGGTATGACGAGATCCAGGATAGGGCCAAGTTTGTGATGCCAAAAGATAAGAGGGTCTGTAATAATAGGGAATGGTCCACTGTGTCAAAGGCAGAGGACAGGTTGAGGAGGAGGAGGACAGAGAAGTGTCGCTTGCTCTTGGCAGTTAATAGGTCATTGGTGACCTTAGTTAGGGCAGTTTCAGTGGAGTGGTGTGACCGGAAGCCTGATTGTAAGCGGTCGAAGAGGGAGCAGGAAGATAGATGGGAGGACAGTTCAAGATGGACGTGTTGTTCCAGTAGTTTTGAGGCATAGGGGAGAAGTGATATAGGGCGATAGCTAGATACAGAGGATGGGTCAAGAGAGGGCTTTTTGAGGATAGGTGTGATTGAGGCATGTTTAAAGGGAACCTGTCACCTGAATTTGGCGGGACTGGTTTTGGGTCATATGGGCGGAGTTTTCAGGTGTTTGATTCACCCTTTTGTTACCCGCTGGCTGCAATATTGGATTGAAGTTCATTCTCTGTCCTCCGTAGTACATGCCTGCACAAGGCAAGATTGCTTTGCGCAGGCGTGTATTATGGAGGACAGAGAATGAACTTCAATCCAATATTAATATATCGGGCTAGATTGTGGCCCGATTCTAACGCATCGGGTATTCTAGAATATGCATGTCCCCGTAGTATATGGACAATGATGATTCCAGAATTCGCGGCACACTGTGCCCGTCGCTGATTGGTCGAGGCAACCTTTGACATCATTGTCGCCATGGCAACCATTATGACATCTACGTCGATACTGTGCCCGTCGCTGAATCAGAAACGTGAGATGTCTACGTCCTTTATGACATCAT